>NW_015411784.1:0-1904 GCF_001527695.2 Protobothrops mucrosquamatus
TGAAGCATTCATTAGCCAAGGCTTAGGAATAGGGACTTCTAGACCAATAGAATAATTGTTAGATTATTATTGAAATGTTTATTAGATGATATTCCTTATATATCCCGCCTTATCCCGCCTTCTGCTTTAGTGAAAATGTATAAAGCTTTCTTAATTCTATTGTTCGGGGTTCCATGGCATTTTCTACCCAGGACCCTTTTTTCTTGGAGCTCTTCAATAAAAGACATCAAAACCTGCAATTCGTGTCTGGTGTTCTTCATCGGCCTCAGCACCAGGCTCAGACCCGAATTGGGGACAACATGGGGGGGGGGCTAGGGAGGAAGAAGGGGTCCCCTCAGGGCCCTACAAACAGTTTATAACTCACTGTGTGAAAACGGGGCATCCCGAAGCCCAGCAGGGGAGGGAAGGAGGGAGGGAAGCAAGGACCCAGCATCCCCAGCGCCTCTCTCCGATTCTGGGCAGAAGGAAGGGGAAGGCAGAAGGGGTAGTGGGGGGGCATGGTTAAAGTCTCCTTTTGTCCCACCCCGGTCTGTTCTCTCCGGGCCACCTGCGCAGCTGGACTTGGAGATCTTCTGGATCCAGAAGGGATCCACTCAGGGCTTCTTCCCGTTCTTCCCCCAGGCAGTCCCCCAACCTCGGCCGCGGGAGGGGACCCCGGACCGTCTGGAGAGGCCCCTGCCTTCCCCCCCTCTTCCTCGGGGTCCGCCTCCCCCCTCGCCCTCTTCTCCAGCCTGCGGGAAACGCCGCAATCCTCGCAATTCCCTCCCCGAGTCCTTGGCGGCCATCGCGGAGCTTCAGTCTCCACCCAGATGCGGGAACAGGCGAGAGCTCCGCCCGGGCACAGCAGGGCACTCTTCGCATGGGCAGAGGAACCGCGGAGCCTGATGCTCAGAGGAGAAACAGGGAGTCCCGGCTGGGAAGGCGGAAAGGGGAATGGAGGGGGGGAGGTTCTGAGGCTGCTAAGGGGCGGGGCTGTAGGGCGTGGGCGGAGCCCAAGAGGAGAGTAGAAGCCCCGCCCCCGCGTCTCTCCTCCCACTCGCTGCATCTCCGCTTCTCTCCACGTGTCTCACTTCGCCCTGGCAGGATCGGCGCTGGATCTCTCGTGAGAGACTTCTGGATCCCGCTCGGGGCAGGTCTGGCTGCTCTCCCTCCGGCCTTTGGGGTGCCCCTCCCGCCAGGAGAGCCTTTCCCCCCCCCGCCAGGAGAAAGGTAGCTGCGGATCCGCCTCTCCGGCTTCCCAGGTTTTCCTTGGGGAGATTCGGCTCTGGCGTCGCCTGCAGGGATCGGATCCCTCCCTTCCCTCCAGGGGGGCAAAGGGGGTCCCTCCCTCCCCGGGCTGGATCTGCCCCCTCCTCGCCCGGCCCAGGATCCCCGTGGGGCTCCGGGTGGATCCGGGAAGGAGCTTTTGGGGATTTTGCTTTCGAAAGGTTTCTCCGTGGTCCGTCAGAGCAGGAGGTTTCCGAGCATGCATATCCTCGCACGTGCAGTTGCAAAAATGGAGCAAGCGGAGCTTTAAAACATTTATGGAGATTTGTAATGTGGTATTAAGGCAATTGACCTCATTGCAAGGGGGAGGGGAAGGATTGGGGGAAATAAAACAAGCTGAAATTGACTGAATTGAGCTCGTATTTTCTTAACCCACCTGAGATCCTCTTTTTTGTGCTCAGCGTAAAAGGCCAGCAGGGAAACCCTTCGTTTTTATGTCAATGATTACTTTGCTCCTGCTTTAAAAAGCTGTGTGGAATCTCTAAAAAGCAATATTTTCCTTTTTTGGCCCCGAGAAGGCTGGGATGAGGCAGCCCCTTCTTGGTGGATGTTTTACAAAGCATACAAAGTTCTGAGGAAGTTTTGGGGCTGGTCTTGTAAAGCAGGTAATAGAACAAGCTGATGGCTAGAAAGCTGCC
>NW_015411785.1:0-1904 GCF_001527695.2 Protobothrops mucrosquamatus
TCCTCCTCCTCCTCCTCCTCCCATTCCCTTCCAATACTGCTGACATTTTTAACCTCTTCTCCCCTTAGGAAGACCCTTTCTCCCCATCTGAGCAATTTCTAAGTGTGCAGACATCAACTCCCCAGTTTTTTCATCCAGGCCCATGCTGGCTTGCGGAAACCCGGGACTGGAAATCCTCACATCTGGATCTGGCCATGGTTGAGAAGCCTTGTCTGAGCCTAATCTGCATCCATCATAGCTCAAATGATTGCGCTCTTATTACAGAGGCATTCAGCTGCCATCTGGACAGGCGCTGCTACTATTGCTTGTAGTAACAAGCCCTTCCTACTACCTTGACTGATCTCCAGCGACAAGAGCTTCGCAATTTTGCTCCCGTTGTCACCCAGTGTTGCACACAATCCTTCGGATCCGTGACGATCCCAGCTGTTGGATCTTCTCTAAGATCCGGGCGAGTCGATTGCAAAGATTTCTCCCCAAAGTACGTCCACAACTCAGGCCAAAAATTCTCCTGTTAAGCCAGCCGGTTGTTAAGTGAGTTTTTGCCCCATTTTACGACCTTTCTGGACATTGTGGAGAAGCGATCCCCATTTGCAAACCTTCCCACAAGCAACGTCAACGGGGGAAGCTAGGTTCGCTTAACGGCCACATGACTCATTTAACAACCGCCTTGCCCGGCAATGGAAGATCTGGGGCCAGTCGTGGACTCGTCTCGCAAGCACGACCGACGTCAAAATTTCGGTCGGTTAGGTGAAATACTGGTGGAGCGAGGGTTGCCCCCATTTTATCGCCTTCCTTGCCACGGCTGTTACGCGAATCAACGGCAGTCGTTAAGCGAGCAACGCGGTTGTTAAATGAATCTGGCTTCCCCCAGGACTTGGCTTGTGAGAAGGTCGCAAAAGGGGGTCCTGTGATCCCGTCATAAATACGAATCAGTTGCCAAGCGTCTGGATTGTGATCACAGGAGCACAAGGATGCCACGAGGTCGTAAGTGTGGAAAAAAACGGTCCAAAGTCACTTTTTTCAGTGACGTCGTAACTTCGGTCACTAAACGAATGGTTGTAAGCCGAGGACCGCCTGTATTGCACAGGAAAGTTCTTCTAGCTTGGGGCTTTGTCCCAGAGCAGGGGTAGGCAACCTTGGCTCTTTTATGACTCGTGGACTTCAACTCCCAGAATTCCTGAGCCAGCCATGCTGAGGGGAAAGGGAGAGGTTTCCAAGCTGAGCCATGCTGGCTCAGGAATTCTGGGAGTTGAAGTCCACGAGTCATGAAGAGGGTCATAGTTCCCCCATGCTGACTCAGGAATTCTGGGAGTTGAAGTCCACCCATCTCCGAGTGGCCAAGGTTGAGAAATAGAGGCCTAGACCAGGGGTAGGCAACCTTGGCTCTTTTATGACCCGTGGACTTCAACTCCCAGAATTCCTGAGCCAGCCATGCTGAGGGGAAAGGGAGAGGTTTCCAAGCTGAGCCAGGCTGGCTCAGGAATTCTGGGAGTTGAAGTCCACGAGTCATAAAAGAGCCGAGGTTGCCTACCCCTGTCCCAGAGGAAGATCTGGGGGTTCTGGAGGGTGGTAACTGCCCCCACCAAAGGCACAACAGCAGAGGAGGCCCAAGAGGCAGGAGACCACAGCTGGGAAGTGTCACTTCCAAGTTATCGATACTTGTCAAGACCCCCAACCCGCCTCTTCTGCCTTTCGCTGGGGGGGGGAGGCTGGGAGGGGGGGCACCGGCAGCCTAGTTAAGCGCCTGCTAATGGCCCACCCCCTTCTTTTACAGGGGACCCTCTGGGGAAAGGAGGCCGTGCAGCTGGGGTCTCCCAGCAGGCAAGGTGCACAACTAATTAAAAGCCTGGGAAGGCTATTTCCACCAGCGGTTCGACCAGGGATGGGGGGTTGGGGCAGAAAGG
>NW_015411786.1:0-1904 GCF_001527695.2 Protobothrops mucrosquamatus
CAGGAATCACCCTGATCTCTGGGGGCAGTTCGTTCCAGAGGGTGGGAGCTCCCACAGAGAAGGCCCTCCCCCTTGGGGTCGCCAGCCGGCACTGTCTGGCCGACGGTACCCTGAGGAGACCCACTCTGTGGGAGCGTACAGGTCGGTGGGGGGTAATCTGTGGCAGGAGGCGGTCTCGAAGGTAACCAGGTCCGGTGCCGTGGAGCGCTTTAAAGATAATAACCATCACCTTGAAGCGCACCCGGAAGGCCACCGGTAGCCAATGCAGCTCGCGCAGAAGCGGTGTAACGTGGGAGTGACGAGTCCCTCCCAACACCGCCCGCGCGGCCGCATTTGCTCATCCTCCTCCTTCTCTCGCCCCAGGTGTGCGTCCCTACAAGTGTGAGCTATGCGACAAGGCTTTCACCCAGCGCTGTTCTCTGGAGTCCCACCTCAAAAAAATCCACGGGGTGCAGCAGAGTTACGCCTACAAGGAGCGCCGGGCTAAACTTTACGTCTGCGAGGATTGCGGATCGACGGCCGACAGCCAGGAAGCGCACCTACGTCACCTGCAGGAGCAGCACCCCGACAGCCCGCTACTCCGCAAAGCCTCGCGCAAAGTAGCCACCACGGCCCTTCACGGCATCCTGGGCCCGGCAAGCATCCTGCAGGGCGCCGATCCGTGTTCCTAAGCATCCTGCCCCCCTTTTTTGGGGGGGGTGCCTGGTGCTCCTTTGAACTTGAAAAGACCCCCACTTCTCTCTTGACCCGGGCCAAGGACCCGAGGGCCGAGTTTGGCTGCTGGACCGACCGGCAGATCTGGTATTTTGACTCCGGCCGTGGGAAAAGAGACACCGAGAAAAATTCTCCGTGAATCTTTCATGAAGCGTTGGGAAATGATGATTATTTCTTTAATCTGGATCGGACTTCCGGGTAGGATGACGGTGGCTTTGAACGTTAGAGAGGATCTATCTTGGCTGCATGGCAGACCAAGCCTTGGGTGGATGGGGGTGAGTGGGATTATTCTCAGAGGTCATCTAGACTGACCCCCCACACACACTGGCCAATGCAGGAAAAGAGTTATTGACGAAACCTGGGGCTGTTTCTGGGCTGCCTTTAAATCCTCGCTCGGGGTGGTACCAAAGCGTCTCTGAATCCTGGATTTAGAATCGTTTGATACCCTTCTCTGAATCCGTTGCCTATTTTCTCGCACCCAAGCCCGAGGAGGTTGTGTAACGGTGTGAAGATGCCTTGAAAGTCAAGGCAAAAATAACAAACAAGGTTTAGCAATTGATCCCGTCACCAAGAAATGGTGGCTTACTCTTTCACTGGGTATGTGAAACTCCAGAGGCTTGGCGTTCGAGAAGCGGTGGAATGGATTCCCGCCCTGATTAAGCAGGGGGTTGGACTAGATGACCTCGTGGCATACCCTTTGGGTTTTGTACCTCTGTGATTTTTTTTCTGCCTCAGGGCCCAATCAAACTAGTCTGACCTTAGAGATTTAAGTGCCTCGACGTGTTTCTCGGTTTGAACGAGAACGACAATCTAGTTTTGAAACAAGAATAATCTCAGGACTGGCGCTAAAACTGGGGGGGTGGTCTGGATGACATTATGCACCCCTCTTTTTTCTGTCCAGAATTCAAGCTCTGACATTCTGGAATCCAGTGAGGTTTTTTTATGATCGTTTTGACCAATGCGAAAAATATATTATTTATCCAGTGTCGGGGAGCTACGGATTTTGAGTTTTATGAATTATTTTTTTTTTATTAAAGATATACAGTATTGGATTGCTGATAGGACTGAATTATTTCTGGCCAGAAGGCCTAGCCTTCTTGAAACAGGGCAGAACGATGAATTATTAGCAAGTGCAATGGTTTCCAAAGACTATCATAAGGGGTATTTTTTTATTTAATATTATTATGAAT
>NW_015411787.1:0-1904 GCF_001527695.2 Protobothrops mucrosquamatus
CTCCCATTAATGGACTGATTATTTCCTTGACTTTTTTTTCTTGCTTTTTGACATGTTGAAAGCAGCTTCTTCTTTTTTTTACATTTTTTACTTTTGTAGCAAGCCTTAGTTCATTTTGGGCCTTAGCTTTCCTGATTTCATCTGTGCAAGTCTGGGCTGCTTGCTGATATTCTGCCTTAGTTATATGCACCTTTTATACTTGTCTTTTTTGTCTTTTAGTTTATCAGAGAATTTTTTCTGCAGCCGTGCTGGTTTATTTTGAAATCTCTTATTTTTCTACTTCATTGGAATTGGGCTAGATTGGGCTTTTATAATTTCACTTTTCAAAGTTTTCCAAGCTTCTTGGGTTGTTTTCCCCCTGAGGATTCTCATCCATGGGATCCTTCTCAAGCTCTAAGTTTATTGAAATCAGCTCTCTTGAAGTCCAAGACTTTAGTTTGACTTTTCTCTATTGCTTGAGCTTGCATAATGTTGAATTCCAATATTGCATGGTTACCCCCCCACACACACACACACACTCCAAGGTTCCTATAACTTCAACACCTTCTAACATTTCATCTCTGTTAGAGATGAGAATTAAGAGTGAGAATTAGGGTGAGAATTAAGTCCAGAAGGCTGACCCTCTACTTCCTTCTCTACCTTTTGGGAGAGAAAGTTCTTTGTTAGGTTTGTCAGGAATCTGTTTGATCTTCTACTAAATGCAATCTGTTTGATTTTCTACTTGGCTTAACTAGGGCTCACTAACTTTTTATTCCTAGCATTATTTATTTATTTTCAATAAGCTCTATTAGACCAAATTGCTTTTATTACTAACAGGAGAGCCAGAATTAATGTGAATATTAATGAAAATTTTCTTTTATCAGGACAGCCATTTGCCCCATCAGTGTACATTACACATTTTGTTAGCAATGTGATCTGTGCTGTAGTTTTTGGACATCGTTTTTCCACTGAAGACAAGGAGTTTCTGGAATTGATGGAATCCATGGATATTATTTCAAAATTTTTAACAAGCTTTTTCCACATTGTGAGTATTGTGGTCACTGCCCTCCTTCTTCTCTGAGTTATGCAGAATTAGCCAGAACAATGGAGCCATGGGAATTACCGGAATTGTAATTTCACTGAATTATTATTTTATGACTTTTCTTAAAAATCAACAATGGAATATATGTTTATCAGGGATTGTCTGCTTCCTCCTATAGTCAAAATTTTGTGCAGTTAGAATCAAAGAAATTTGTTCAATGTCAGATGTGGGACATATCATGAGGCTGAAATGGTAATTTATAGAAATTGATTTATGGTTCATGTGACCTGCTGTCTTGTAACAGGATTCGCTTTTTCTTTCTTGCAGATTTATGAAATTTTTCCATTTATCCTGCAGTATCTCCCAGGGCCTCAACAGAAAGCCTTGTCTGCTGTGGAGAATATAGCTGCTATTATAAAGAAGAAGATCACACATCATAAAGAGTACCAAAACCTGCATGAGCCACAAGATTTCATTGACTATTATTTGCTTCAAATGGAGAAAGTAAGTAGACAGTCCTCAACTTGCATTTAAACTGCCCAGAGGTTGCTGGGAAGAGCTACAATCTGTGAGTTAAGAAGGGGGAGGGCAGAGAAGAAAAGTAGCTGAGCCCCTGCTGAATCAAATAACTAAAAATCAAAAACAGCAGCAGTACATTTAAGGCAGGGTGTCTGAGATTGTGACTTCCTTTTATCTCAGAATGTCTGGCTTAGTTCAATGCAACACTTGTTTTGCAGCTGTCTTTCGCAGTACTCTTTTCAAACTTGGAAACTGTCCTATCTGTAAACAAATCACTAGTCTACAAGGACAGATTATTTATCTAGGGTCTGTAATCTTTGCTCTTCAGGCAGAAATTAGGTGTCCAGTTCAGCCCTTCTATTCT
>NW_015411788.1:0-1904 GCF_001527695.2 Protobothrops mucrosquamatus
TACCTATTGCATGACAATTTGTTTCATAGCTTTCTTATTTCATTCATGGTCAATGGAATTACTATACTAAAGCAAAATAATTTTACCTCCTAATCACCTATTCAATAGATGGTCAATATGGGAGGGTTAAGAAGAGATGTGAGTATTTGTGGGATTAATTTTTGATGTGTAATAAAACCCATCGGACTATGTTTCAATACGAAAATAAAGTAAGACCTAAAATTTTGATTATACCATTTCCTAATGAAATATAAAAATGATAATTTCTTTTTATGTGATTATATACTTTTAGTCAGTGCTTTTTTTGTTAAAAAAAAGGTGCTGGAACTTTTATTTAAAAAAATATATATTCAGTTATTAACATAAATTTAATTTATTGTATTTAAGGCAAATGTTCATAGTAAATTCCAAAGTTTTGTCCAATTCTCGTCCGGCAAATCTTCTCAACTCCTTTCCTTGCTGTTAGAATCTATGGCCGAATGTCGTCTTCTGAATAATCACAGATCAATGTACTTTGAAGGATCGAAAAGTCTCAGAGGTGGTCCAACAAGTTTGATGAACAAAAGTGCTAAAATTGTCTTAGTCTTCAACGAAGCTCTTGTTGGGGTGGCAATTAGATTCATCTGCGAAAACCCACATTCACATTCACTTGAAGAAATGGGAATGGTATTCAGAGTCTGTATCTTTTCGAGAATGTATTCACGGAATCCACGAATCATTTCTCTTTCATTTAGTTGCAGTCTGATTGACAAGTTTCTAATTTCCACTTCTCCAAATGTCAGTTGAATATTAACATCTTCAGGCCAATGTTTTTGATCAAGTACACAAGACCAATATGCCAACTCATCATCTTTGTTATCAAGCTATCTTTTTTCAACTGACTCTTTCAATTTTGTATCTTTTGTATCCTTTCTTGAATCTTTTTCGTGAAGTAAAACTCCACGAAAGCTAAGATCACATACAGCAGCAACAGCGCATTTATAATAGGGCCCAAAGTTCTGTCTTCTTTCTTCAAAAACTTGTACCAGTATTTTTATTTTCTTATTTGCCTTGTACAGGTCCATGTTGTGGTACTGTAGGTCCAAACTTAATTCTGATAATTCTTGGAGAGTGTCACACATCAATCCTAGGTCCAATAAAAATTCTGTAGATGTGATTTTTCTTTTCAAGCCATCATAAGTGCATTTATAATTTTTATCTCTTGTAGGATCATGCATTGCTTCTTCAAAATGATACACAAGAGATTCAAAATTATTCCACACAGCCAAAACTGTATGCAAACAAGATGAGACCCATCAGGTACTTAAAATTCTTCCAATTTTCAGAGCTCAGCCCCCAGTAATTCTACACATAAATGCAACTCTCTACTATTCTTTGCCGAAGCATGGTATATGACGTAAAGTTTATCAATAAATGATTTGAATCTATTTATTCCTGAAGTTTCCTTGACAGCATCACCTACTGATAATTCTAGTCTGTGATTAATACAATGCCAAACTATAATAGAAGGAAAACATTCTGACAGCAATTTTTTCACTCCACTATTACACCCTATCATCACAGTAGTGCTGTCGCATGCCAGAGAAATCATTTTTTTAAAAAAATAATCTTCTGTCATTCCATAAGAGTGAAGACATTGGAGTAAGGAATCAAATATTCCTTTTGCTGTTACTTTTTCAAGTTCTACCAAGTCCAAAAACAAATCTATTGGTGAATTCATTTCAACACCTTCAATACAGCATCGAACATATACTATGAGGGTAGTTTTTTTGCTTATTGTGGTTGATTCATCAATTATCAATGACATTTTATTATTGGATTGAACAATTTCTTTAACCACAGTTTTCCTCATTTCTTCACTTATATGATTAACAATGTTAATACACACATTTGTAGAATGAAGA
>NW_015411789.1:0-1904 GCF_001527695.2 Protobothrops mucrosquamatus
ACCATGCAGTCAATGAGCTCTGTTCTGTGAGTAAGGCTTTAATAAGAAATGCCTGGTTTCAATGATACAGACCAAGTTCCAAAATAAAGGCATTTATTTATGAAGAGCAGAACTAACAAAGGCTACAACCACATGTACAAAATTCCAAACTAAATCAACATAATCAGTGCAATATATCTATTCACAAGTTAGAAATGTGTCACGAGAAAGGTCCATCTCCTGCTTGGATGGAATCCAGCATTTTTCCCTACCTCTTCTTTCAAAAAACCCAAACCAGAGAAAATCGTTTTCAGAAAAACTATTCTTGAAATTCTTCTGTCTAAAAAGCCCTTGAATACAAAACAAAAAGGTAGCTATCATGACCTCTTTTTTTCTAGGTGATAGATGTGAGTCAGAGTATGGAGGAAGTGGTGGGGTGAATAGTAAAGACCACCAAGCTATAGTATAGAAAAAGTTCCTTCTTTCTCTTGGGTCAAGCAGGGGAAGAAAGAGTTCAATCTTTTATAGGTTACAATACTTTCAAAGCATGCTGTAAACAAGATCCTAATTATGCAGAATTCCCTTGCTTAGTAAAGGATACCAACATGAAGGATTACTTAGATGCTCTTAGCTCCACTAATTCCAGATTTATTTAATTATTTTTTTTAAAAAAAAGCCCTTTTAGCGGTTTTATTAACTTTTGATAATTGCAGAATGATTTCCAACAAGAAGGCTTACTTAGAACATAAAGAGGGGCAGAATGAAACTTCCCAAAGAGAAAGTTTAGTTACAGTATGAAATTCAAATATACATTTCTCATATCATATTACAGAATTCTTACCAGATTTTGGATAAGTGACTATGAATATATCACTGTCTCTGACTTCAAAATCTTCTACTGACTCAAGAAGGTCAAGTTTCATTAATTCTGTTGATACATTATATCCTTTATAGTTGAATAGTTCTGCATATGATGCTCTTTCCATAATAATAGGGCTGCAATAAAAGAGAAATTAAAGTTTTTTTTCCCCTCCTTAATGTTAGCAGCATAAACAGAGCGTTGAGATCTCTGACTTTATACGCCCTTTGTTTCAATAATTCACACTTGGCAGCCTTCTTCAGCGATGATCCCCAAGAGAAAACAAACTGGAAAAATTCAGGTTTTTTTTCTACAACTGTTAAAACGGGAACTCAAACCATTACATTTAAGGTCTTCAATATTATCAAGAGAAAAACAAGGAAGATGAAATTTTTATAGCTGTTGTATATTCCCAGGAGATGGAGAAACTCTTTGAACTTAATTTAACAAAAAAGTAATAAAAATATCATGTTGGTATTACCATTCTTTGATGGAAAAGAAAGAGGAATTTTAAAGTGTTCCTCAGAATTTAGTGGAGACTGATGTTAAAAATGTTCTAGGAGATCATGCAATTTGGAAAACCCAGTGTTTATTTTCTTATTGTAATGTCCATGGAGTTTCTAAATCATGATGGTTGTCCCAAAGGTGCTGTTCAAAAGGCAAATGGACTTCCTTAGTTTTTTTCTTTGAAAACATTTTGCTTCTCATCCAAGAAACGTTTTCAAGAAAAAAACAAAGAAAGACCTCCCTTTTTGCCTTTGTCAAATTATTTTAACAGGGTGCAATTATTCTTGAAAAATGTTATATATTTTTTTTAAATTAATTGTACTATTTAACTTTAACATTTTAATTTTTCTATAGTGTTTTATATTTTGATGCTTTATTGTACATCAACCAGAATCCCTCTCTGAGGGAGATGGGCAGTTCAGAAATGTGAAATATAAATGAATAAGCCTTGGTATAGCTGTATAAGAGAATTTTCTCTCTTTTTCTTTCTGTCATGTGTTCACTCAGCAACCATTCCTTTTCAGACCTGGTTGTTGGAAAGGAACTCTGTTACTAAATT
>NW_015411790.1:0-1904 GCF_001527695.2 Protobothrops mucrosquamatus
GGCGGCGGCGGCGGGGGTGGGGCGGCGGCCAGGGAGGAACAGCCAAAATGCCCCCTCGGCTTATGCGCGGGTCACCAATTTTTCCCAGTTCTCTGTGGGAAAATCGGTCCCTCGGCTTATACTCGGGTCGACTTATACTCGAGTATATACGGTAGTTTGCTTTTTCAAAAAATAGATGGGTTTCTCTGTGTAATGAAATAGTCTTGTAAATGCGATCAGCCACATTTTTGGAAACCAGTAAATGTCAAATACAATTGTTTCTTGAAGACTTAAGCAAAAACTGCAGAAATTATTAAAAAGCCTCCCTGTTTGTAGAGATGAAGTATGTGCTTAGGATTTGGGTGACTTGAGTCAAATTGATACGATGGCCAGATGTGACAGAGGTCAAAGCAAGACAAATCGTTCAGGGAGTGCAGAGACAGTCACTCTGTCAATCATTATCCAAACCAGTGTTTCTTAAAATGTGGTCCTAGATATCTGGGAGTCCCCCAAAACTTTCTCAGGTCCACAAGATCAAAGTTTTTTGCCAGTCTGTGTTGAAAAATAATATTAAAATGCCATCAAATCATCCTGAGAAGCAGTAGCTGTGTCAATTTTAATTTTTAATATGGTAAATATTGATACAAACAAAAGCTCTTTTGGGGTCCTCAATAATTTTTAAAAGCGAGAAAGGGTCATGAGAGGGGAAAAAAGAGATATTTATCTAACCCAAAGCACTTCTATTCCCTTTCCCCTGCCAACGTCACTCAACAGATTTTGGATTCCCTGCAGCATTCATGTGGCTTAGCTTAAATGTCCTGCATGAGGAAGCCCTAAGTTCAAGCCAGCTCCTACAAAACGTAAGTAGAGCTATATTTGTGGCAAGTTCTGGCTTTGTAACACTTGGCATTTCTCTGAGTTTCTACACAATACGTGTATCCCCCTAAGATCCATACAGAATGAGGAAAGGGAGGAGGTGGGGTCCTACCTTCAAGTCACAATGAATTATTTCACAGTAGTGAGGCTTTCCAATCGTAGCTCTTCGGGGAAGGAAGCTAAAAATGATAGATCACAGGACTAGCCTGGAGCTCAATGTCCTTTGTTAGTCTTCATACCCAGGAGCAAGAATATTAAAGGAGTGTTATGAAAGGCTGCAGAATTGTGAAGGTGTAAGCCTTGAAAATACTGAGGGTTCATGTCCTCTTGCCATAGTTTGTTCCACATCCATCATCTCTCCCTCTCCCCATCCTATCTGATTTTGTGCCGTTGGTGCCAATTATGTGGAAAACAAAACCACCTTTGCTATTTTTCATTCATCATAACTCCCTAGCTCCAGCCCCAAACCACATTTTGCAAGAGGCTTGCCTAGAGAAATGGCTATGATATATGTAGATCCCACGTTGCCCCCACCCAATCTATGGAAGGAAGGAAGGAAAAACAACTCCTGTTTTTTTCCAAATCTTGGGAAAAAGTCTCAGAAATAAGCATAACTTTTTCAACAAACTCCAAAATATAAACCCTACTTCATTCAATATTCTAAAATGTGCTCTACGTAAGCAAAAACTTCACTGAATTATTATTTTTTAAATGTCATCAACAGCTCTCTTTAATTTTTGTGCATGAAGCTATTAGTATTAAATAGCTTTATATCATGCTGTTATTTTGTACAGCTTCAGGCAGCATTTGTAATGCTCCTGTTTTCCTCACAACAATAACCTTGCAAGGCGGGTTGGCTGAGAGAGAAAATCATCCAGCCCAAACTATCCAGCTGGCTTTTATGCCTGTGAGAGGACTAGAACTCACAATCTTCCCATTTTTAGTCCAGTACCTTAATCATTCCATCAAATTGGCACTCTGTCTATTTCCTGTCCATTTTCTGTGACAGTAAATGAAAGATTCAGATTCAGGCCCCTAGCTGATTTGGC
>NW_015411791.1:0-1904 GCF_001527695.2 Protobothrops mucrosquamatus
AATCCTTACGTAGCCATGAGTAGAATCCCTTTGATCTTTATCTAATTCCTAGCAGGTGCTGACTGTTAGTTGAGAAGATTCCTGTGCATAAGCATGATTAGCAATAATCACTTTAATTGGACTTTCCCGTGGGGACCTGATTTTTTCATGCCTGGTATTAATCATTTGTTTGTGGCTACATAAGGATTCTAGGCTGACCCCCTTTTTAACTCCACCCACAGATTCTGCCACTCCATCTCCTACACTCAGGCATGCAGAACAACGGGAGCAGATTCACTCTAGAGCAGTGATGGCGAACCTTTTAGACACCGAGTGCCCAAAACCCACTCCGCCCCCTGCCCCACCCACTCTGCTCTGCCCCTTGCCCCGCCTACTCCACCCCGCCTCCTGTCCCACCCACGCCCCCTGCAGGGCCATCTACCGTGGCAGATCGTCCAGGTGGCCCTGCAGTACCATGCGGCCACACAGCAGATGATGCTGCGGGGCACGGGGGCAGAGTCTTGTACCAGCTGCCATGTCCTTGGCTGCGCTGCTTTGCATGGACCACGACCGGGGGAGACTCTCCTCTGGGGGGGCTGCTGGTGAGGAGAGGGCTGTGGGGGGAGGCAGGGCTGGGGCAACGGCGGGCGTGCTCACAGAGAGGGCTCTGAGTGCCGCCTCTGGTACGCGTGCCATAGGTTTGCCACCTCTGCTCTAGAGGCTTCCTTGTTTGGACTTTTCTCAGATGGACCTCTGCAAGCCAGCTCTTCCTCCAAGAAGACTTACCTTCAATGGTCCCCCACTTGGTCTTACGACCCAGGACCTTCTTTCCATTCACCTGGTGTTCCTTGTCAGCACCTACCACTGCAAAGGGGATTTTCTCCTAGATTAAGAGAAGCAGAAGGTGGTGAGGAATCCCGTGAGGTCACATAGAAAAAAGTCAGCAGAGTCTAATATGTATTCACACGGATCACATGTCTGAGAGACTCAGAGCATTCAGAACTTCACCTAAACTAAAACACACCTTCAGAAGCTGATCACATTTCAATCCAATAGAGAATTACAAGCTGATTACTTTAAAAAAAAAAATGCCAACAGAAGCACATTTCAAAATCCAACTTTGTTAGTAGACCTCACGACTGGGTATCTTGTAATTGCCATGTTGTCTAGCCAAGATCGATATTTAAAACCTAGCAAGGATGTGGAGGAAGAAAGGAAGGTAATGCTGTAAAAAAAAACGTTCCTGAAAAATAGCATGTAGCTTTTGCTGAACCCCAAACTCAGCCAGGAATCCTCCATAATGTTCTCTCCATCCTGTTGACCACCATGGACTTACCCGGATTTTATCGTTCAAAAGCCGATCATCCGGGTCATCGTCAAAGTCAACTTGAGGGTAAACATGGATTCCGTGGGCCTTCAGGTCTTTCTGGACCTGCCAAGATAAAAAAAAAATGGTAGTCATAATCATGACCAGGAGGAGAACATTCCTTTCCTTCATGGAAGGATAAAGAAGTATCTTATAGAAGCAAAACTGATCTGTGGCGCGTTGTGATATTCTTGATCAACCCCCAAAGTGCAGGTTTTTCTCCACTTTTTGTCCCTTGATTCACAGAAATGCTGTAAATCTCTTTATGGAGTCACCCTTGACGTGATGACCCGTTGCCTGGAGGCCGTAAGGGTCTGGATGGGGAGGAACAGACTCAGGCTCAACCCTTCCAAGACCAATTGGCTGTGGCTGCCGGCGCCGCGGCATAGTCAGCTGACTCCATCGCTGACTATAGGGGGCAAAATTCTGGCCCCCTCGGAGAGGGTGCGCAATCTGGGGGTCCTCCTGGATTCGCGGCTGACGCTGGAAGATCAGTTGTCGGCCGTGACCAGGGGGGCGTTTTATCGGGTACGCCTGATCCACCAGTTGCGGCCTTTTC
>NW_015411792.1:0-1904 GCF_001527695.2 Protobothrops mucrosquamatus
CAAGAAGCTTGGGAAATTTTGAAAAATGAGATAATAAAAGCCCAGTCTAGCACAATACCAACAAAGAGGAAAAATAACAGCTCTCAAAAGAAACCAGCATGGCTGCATAAAGAACTCTCTGACAAATTGAAAGATAAAAAGGACAAGTATAGAAAGTGGAAAGAGGGGCACATAACTAAGTCAGAATATCAGCAAATAGTCCGAGCCTCCAAGGATGAAGTGAGGAAAGCCAAGGCTCAAAATGAACTAAGGCTTGCGACCAAAGTCAAAAATAACAAAAAAAGCTTCTTTCAACATGTAAAAAACAAGAAAAAAGTGAAGGAAATGATTGGTCCATTAGTGGGTGAAAGTGGTAAGAAGGTGACAAGCAACAGGGAGAAAGCAGAACTATTTAACTCATTTTTTGCATCTGTCTTTACACAAAGAGAAAAAAAGCAGCCCTCTACCAAAGCAGAGAAACAAGCGAACAATAAATAACAGTCTGATCAAGGAATCACCAAAAACATCTCACCAACACTGACAGGGTAAGCCATGAGTATATAAAATAAGAACAAATCCCACTTCCTTCTAGCGCTGATGATGTTACCTAGTTTGGTAATGAAATGTGTGCAAGAAAACCACCAAGCTCAGAGAGCACACCAAGGATGATTCCTCCTCCTCCTCCTCACCCAGCTGGCATTCATACCTAAGGCAGGACTAAAACTCACCATCTTGTCATTTCTAGCCTAATGCCTTAACCACTACACCAGACAGGTTCATACACAAAAAATGTTTATCCATGTATGGGGAGTGGGGGGGTTATAAAGGTAGTGAAACCCAGATGGGTTGATAACACATTATATTATTATTCTATTCACCCAGGTAGCAACTGTATTAACATAGCAATAGAGGAGTGAATGTTATACTATGTGATTTATTTTGATAGTTGTTATAGTATTATATTATTGTATTTATTTGCTCCACTCTGTTTTTGTTCTTTTAAATGTTGCTGGTCATTGACTGAATAAATATTATTGATTGATTGTTCTTATTATCAGCTGCTATTTCTTTTTTTGAGTTCTGTGTTTGGAATGGATTGTTTTAATAATTTTATATTGTGGGTTTCTGTTTAAGCTTTGTCCATCACTGAGACTCACTCTGATGAGTGGGTCAGCCTTACGAATCTAAGTAAATCAGTAAATAAATAAGATTCCTAGGTCAATATATGAATTCCAAACTAAAGTGGTCCTAAACAGCATCCCATGTAAGTATACTATATCATTTTAACAGTACTTACAATTCTATACATAGTTATCTAATGCAATTATTATTTAAGTACATATATATTTGTAATGCATTTATATTACTATAATTTTTTTTTAAAAAACCTACTTATTTTGTATAAAGATGCCCCATATTTCATTATAAAATGCTATAGCGTACTTTCTTTTCCTTTGTTGTATTTTGCTTTCTTTTTTTAATATGCTCTTTTTATTTCTTTTCTTTGACAATGTATCTTTATAATTTGCCTTTCGTTCTCTTTCATTTCTTCTCATCACTATTTTAAGAAGAATAAAAGGATTTTTTTTAAAAAAAATATTCTCTTGAGTAACACTGCTGAAATGTATTTCACTCTAGTTGACACTGATTTTTTATTCACAGCACATTTTAATTGGAAAACATTACTTTAGGCCGCTACGAACATGACCTCCAGAAATTGTTCTGCTATGGAAATAGGACAGTCTCTCTCAGTCTCTGACTGGTGTCCTAAACAATCTCCTGATATTCAGGAAATATTTTGAAATTATGCTATGGCAGAATACGGCTAACCCCATGTCCAAAAGAAACCAGAATATTAGCTGGCAGCAGTAGATAGTTGGGCTGCCTCGACACACCTGTACAAAACCATTTTTATTTCAAAAATT
>NW_015411793.1:0-1904 GCF_001527695.2 Protobothrops mucrosquamatus
GCCCACTTCAGACGGGATCCCCTTCCAGAGCCCCTCCCCATTTCTCCCCCCCCCATTTCCAGATTCCCTTCAGTTCTAGACATCCCCCCTCCCCCGTGAATGAGGAGGGTCCCCGGGCCTCACCGCCCCCTCCCCTGAGCCAGGGGCTTCCCCGGAGCCACCTCCCAGCCCCAAACTGGGCTGGGGTCTGCCTGCTGGATGCCAAGCTTGGCTGGAAGGTCTCGGCCAGTAACTTTGGGGCAGGATGGTGCCCTGTGAACTTCAACTCCCAGAATTCCCCAGCCATTTATTCCTTCCTTCCTTCTTTCCTTTTTTCCTTCCTAGTCCTTCCTTCCTCCTTTCTTCTTCCCTTCCTTCCTATCTACTCCTTCTTTCCTTCCTTCCTACCTACTCTTTCCTTGCTTCTTCCTTTCCTTCCTTCTCCTTTCTTCCTTCCTTCCTTACTTAAACTTACTTATTTCCTACTCCTTCCTTCTTCCCTTCCTTCCTTCCTACCTTCCTTCCTTTTTTCCTTTCTAGTCCTTGCATCTTTCCTTCCTAGTCCTTCTTCCCTTCCTTCCTTCCTTCCTTCCTTCCTTCCTTCCTTCCTATCTACTTCTTCCTACCTACTCCTTCCTTCCTTCTTCCTACTCCTTTCTTCTTTCCTTCCTTCCTTCCTTCCTTGCTTGCTTCTTCCTTTCCTTCCTTCTCCTTTCTTCCTTCCTTCCTTCCTTAAACTTACTTATTTCCTACTCCTTCCTTCTTCCCTTCCCTTCCTTCCTACCTTCCTTCCTTCCTTCTTTCCTTCCTACCTTCCTTCCTTCTTTCCTTTCTAGTCCTTCTTCCCTTCCTTCCTTCCTTCCTATCTACTCCTTCCTACCTACTACTTCCTTCCTACTCCTTTCTTCTTTCCTTCTTCCTACTCCTTTCTTCTTTCCTTCCTTCCTTCCTTCCTTCCTTCCTTGCTTGCTTCTTCCTTCCTTCCTTCCTTAAACTTACTTATTTCCTACTCCTTCCTTCTTCCCTTCCCTTCCTTCCTACCTTCCTTCTTTCCTTCCTACCTTCCTTCCTTCTTTCCTTTCTAGTCCTTCTTCCCTTCCTTCCTTCCTTCCTATCTACTCCTTCCTACCTACTACTTCCTTCCTACTCCTTTCTTCTTTCCTTCTTTCCTTCCTTCTTTTTTCTTTTTTTGTTTTCCTTCCTTCTTTCTTTCTTTTCCTTCTTTCCTTCCTTCCTTTCTTCCGCTGAAATCAAGATATATTACGCCAACATCTTCTATTAAGAAAGTTACCCGATCAAACAATTAAGCAGCCCGGTTATATTTGTTCTTGTCCTTTACGCACTGGATTCTGGTAAAAACCTTGCTGGCTGGGGAATTCTGGGAGTTGAAGTCCACGCCTCTTAAAAGTGGCCAAGGCTGAGGACCCCCCCGGTCTGTGGGACCCTCATTCCCTAAAGGTGGGAGACCCTCGAAGCGACGTTCCCTCGTGGATATGGGGACATCACCTGGTGGTCCCCCCCCCCAGTCCTTCGGCAGCTGGTGGGGGCACAGCTGGCCATGCCAGGATGGGGGGGGGAGGTGAGGGGGCGGTTGTTCACGCCCAGCGATTGGCCCTTTTGGATCCTGGGGCATTCTGGGAGTTGGAAGTCCACAACGTGGTCAACGTTGGACACTTCTGGTCCTCTTCCCCCCCCCCAAGGGGTCCCAGAGCTCCTGAGAGGGGATGGGGGGGGGAGAAAGGGCCCCTGGTCCTGTCCAGATGGGTCAGCCCCTGCCCCTTTGCCAAGGGAGGGGGGCAGGCAGTTGACCCCCCTCGGTAGCAGCCCCTGCCCTGTGTCCCCCAGAGGAAGAAGAGGTGGACAAGATGATGGAGCAGAAGATGAAGGAGGAGCAGGAGCGGAGGAGGAAGAAAGAGATGGAGGAA
>NW_015411794.1:0-1904 GCF_001527695.2 Protobothrops mucrosquamatus
CCGGATCTCCTTACTTTCCGCCGCGCCCTCAAGACATGGCTTTTCCAGCAAGCGGGCCTGACCTAAGGAGGATTTTATTTAGGGACGATTTTAAGTATAATTTTAATTGGAATACAGCCTCTAATATTTGGTTTTTAATTTGGTTTTAGAGGGGTTTTTATTTTTGTATATTGTTATTGTATCTGTTTTAATATGCTGTGCACCGCCCTGAGTCCTGCGGGAGAAGGGCGGTATAGAAATTAAATTAATAATAATAATAATAATAATAATAATAATAATAATAATAATAATAATAATAATAATAATAATAATCAAACAGTAATACATTATAAAACCATTGCCAGTCATCAGTCTCTCTGTGTGTGTGCACGCATGCATGCATGTATGTATGTATATGTGTGTGTGTGTGAAAGAGAGAGGGAGGGAGGGAGGGAGAAAGAAAGAGATTGAATTGCCATTTTATGCCTACTATGTCCTATAATAAAGCCATATCTAAAGTTTTGAAAGAAAATAAAATTGTGAGTGTCTTACAAGGGAATACTGTTATTGGGATGGCCCAATAAAACTTTATAAGGATTTTTAAATATCCTCATTCAGGAATATTGTTTTTCCATGAACTTATAGCCTAGGAAACCAGATCTGGGTTGACAATCCAATCACCATGCTTGTAATGAATTTGGGATGTATTTCATAAGTCAAAAACAGAAACAAAATGAAACATACGGTAGCCCTGAACATATGATTCAAAAAACACTTTGATCCAGAGCTTTTGATTCAAGATCAACAGATTCAACATGACTCTTATTTCCCAACTGGCCAAAAATATAAAGATCTCCAGATTTCCATTGCAGAATACCAAAGACGTATCATATTCAGTCATCTGAATCATACTTAACTATGTTTATCTTGTATTTTCAGTTATTCTTTCTAAAATTGATGCAACTGTGTTCTTGATTCTATTAGATCCTATCCAATTCCCTAGGTTTTTCTTAACTTGCCTATATCATATTCCACAGAAGCAGAAAGAGTTGATTTCAGTCATCTTGCAAGTTATGTAAAAACAAGACCTGCTGAACTGATTGACCTGGACAAGTGCTTTTTCTTTTCTCAAACGGCTGGAGTGACTCCTGGTGATCTTTCTTTTCTGCCAAATTAGAATGTTTTGTTCATTGTATGTAAAGGTTAACCAGACCCAGGAGAAAAATCAAGGCAGGGATAGACAGATATATATTGACAAGTGGACTGTATGGTGCTGTAAGTCTAGACATATTAGTCAGAATTGCTGGATTGGTCAGTGAGCATTGGAAGAAGGTAGAATAGATCTTCTCAGACACAGCAGACTTTAGTTCAGTTACTTCAGTCACTTCATCTCAATCTACATCTTCTGCAAGGACTCTCCCAATGTATATCATATTTCACAATCAGTATGATGTCATACTCTAATCGGGCTAACATGGATTTATTTGTGAGTGTTTAACAAACTAAGAACGATGCTTCCCCTCAAGATGCTATGCATTTTGCCTACACAAGATGGAAATTTAGACAGACAGAGTGAGTGAATGACACAGAGAGAGATTTAACCATATATTTTCCCCACCAAAGCTATTATTTCATTTCATTTAATAAGATGAAAGCTTGAGTGAAGAACCAGGTTTTCAAGACCCTTCCAAACCCCAGCAAAGTGGATTGTTCTAATCTCAGGGGGAACTGCATTCCAGTACGGGCACTGCTACAGAGAAGGTACACTTCCAGAGTCCTGATAGATGGCATTTTTTAATCAAAGGAACCCAGAATAGTAAGGCAAGCATGACAAGTAACATGTTCAGCTTATTTGAGATGTGTCTGCACAAGTTAATCCTTAAATAAGAACATATCACCTAAAATATGTGATACAGGATCTATAT
>NW_015411795.1:0-1904 GCF_001527695.2 Protobothrops mucrosquamatus
GTTTTCTCAAACTTGCCCTACCTTGAAGCTTTTTTAAAATGACATAATCTCCAGGCTGAGACTTGCAAACTTATTTTAGGATAACCTAGAAAAAATGTATTATGGAGTCGGGAAAGATGCATTTATCACTATTTATAGTGCACAAGTCTGATCATAGCAGCCAAGAAGGAACAACGTAAGTTTGGAAAGCCAAGTTGGTGTAGTACAGTGTTTCTCAGTCTGGGCGAGCTTAAGATGGGTGGATTTTGTCTACCAGAATTCCCCAGCCAGCCCTAAACCCGCTCAGATTGAGAAACACTGGTGTAGTGGTTAAGACATAAGGCTAAGAAACCAGGAGACCATGAGTTCTAGTCCCACCTTAGGCACAAAGCCAGTTGGGTGACCTTGGGCCAGTCACTGTCCCTCACCTCTAGGAAGAAGGCAATGACAAACCACTTCTGAAATCTTGCCGATAAACCTGCAGGGACTAATCCAGGGAATTGCCAGGACTCGACCCTAAGTCAAAGACATCAAAACAAAACCAAACAAAAACGCATTAGCAAATGTGTAGAAACATGTAAAGGAAGAAAAAGCTGAAACATTCTGTATATAGATTGTTTTTAGCCTAGGAGAAAAGTTAAAGGAAACTTTACAAATTGCAAAATGTGGAGAAAGCAGCTAAAAAATAGAATAGTAATCCCTCATAATAATAAGTTCTGCAACCATCCAATGAGACAGGACAAATTACATGAGCTCTACATCCACCAGTGATTCTTTCCCTGTTGCTGAGTTAAAGCCTTGCCCACCTGTCCTTCAGTTGGCAGAAAAACATCCCACCATGAAATCGAGCATCCCCTACCCTGTTGCTTTTGCGTTGGTTCCTAATCACATCAATCACCTAATTTCCCTCCAAGTTAATCAGTGACAAACCCAAGCAAGTTTTATTTATATTTATTGGTTTGCTAGCAGAATGACCATAAGCCAACTATCATCAAAGATCAGCAGAAATTGCTAAATAATTTGAAAGACAAAAAGCCTGCCAGCAGTTGAGCTTTGCTACCAGTATATATATCACAGAGCAGACATGGCATATGTCAATCAAGCCCAAGAGAAAGTAGTGGGGATTGTCATAGCACTTTCCTATGCTATGAACCAGAGCCAGAGCAGACAAAATGTTCAAGGCACTTAACAGCAAAATAGAGTACCTGACATAGCAAACTCACCATCAGATATCTATTGGTACAACTAAAACTGTAGCAACTTTCTTGGATGTTTCAATAAAATTGTTATTGCAGTCACTGATTTGTAATTGTTGATTGCAATCGTTGGAACCACCATCTGCCCACAATGCTGCAAAGCTTTCCTTCCCATTTCTTTATTTTTTTAAAGCCTCTTTAACCTGCAACAGAAGGATGTTGCTGTTTCGCTTCTGTGAAGATTTATTTATCAATATTTCCTTACCAAAAAGTGTCCATGGACCTAAAGAAAATCATAGGAACCAGAAAACAAGCTGTTCCTTCCCACTTTGATTACAATGCTACATTGGTTCCATGAGGGGAAAAAAAAAGAAAAGGACTGTGTTAGAGTCAATGGAGATCATATGTGAAGGAGTGTGGAAAGGCATCCATATGTGCATATATCTGGGGAAACAAAGGGATTAGCAAAAAGGGAACAAACCCTAAGGTCTTCATCAATGATCTGGACGAGGGGATAGATGGGGAACTCGTCAAATTTGCAGACGACACCAAGCTGGCAGGAATAGCCAACACTCCAGAAGACAGGCTTAGGATACAGGAGGATCTGGACAGACTTGAACACTGGGCGCTATCTAACAAAATGAAATTCAATGGTGAAAAAAGTAAGGTTCTACATTTAGGCAAGAAAAACCAAATGTACAAGTATAGTATAGGGGGTACCTTGCTCAA
>NW_015411796.1:0-1903 GCF_001527695.2 Protobothrops mucrosquamatus
TGGTAGAAGCAAGTAAGTAAAAAAGTAATTTCTGCATGCCAAACTCTTTAAAGTTAATTTGAGAGGCAGAAAGGTTAGTCTGCCTCACCTAAATGCAACTTATTTGATCAGCCTTGCATTGCTGAAAGAAAAATCAAGACTGCTTGGACTAGTGTGGCATAGAAACATTATAAATAAATCTTTGAGTTATGTCACAATTGCAGAAAAAAAATTGAATTGGTTCATAAGACAACTTTTGTGTGCTGTAATTTTGTTTGTCCACTTTTAAGAACCTCACTCTTCCTTCACCTTGATTTTGATCATTTAAGCTTACTAACAATTGTGCCTGATCAATACTGAGCAATAGAGTAAAATCTGCTACAATGAGTCCATACAAAATTAATTCTTTGAATTCTGATCTAAATTGCAAAGTTGAACTTTATGAATAATGCTAAACTGCCAGACTGATCAAATGTATAATTCTGCATCCTCTGTAAGATTCTTATTTCCCTTATTTATTTTTCTAATCAGATGCCTTTCATCAGATAATACGAGAGGAAGGAATCTTGGCTTTGTGGAATGGTACTTTCCCCTCACTGCTGTTAGTATTTAACCCTGCCATACAATTCATGTTTTATGAAGGGCTTAAAAGGAAAATTTTAAAAAGACAACTGCAGGTGAGATTCCAAGGCTTACAAGAAAGATGATGTTTAACTTTGATCTCAGAAACTGTTCCATTCAACTAAATTGTTACCATTTTGGTTTAGGGTTAGGCTAGATTTGAAGGTTCTTAATTTTGTTTTCGCATCCAGATACTAATTTTTTTCATGTTGTTTTAGCTGTCTTCACTGGACGCCTTTGCTATTGGAGCAATAGCCAAAGCAATTGCCACTACCCTCACTTACCCTATGCAGACAGTGCAGTCAATTTTACGGGTATGTATGAGTAATGCCAAATCACTTTCATTCACACCCTAACTTGTAAACCTTTGTTCCATTTAATAGGTTTTAATTTGTTATTAAACAAGCATAACTTTTAACTGAAGCTAACAAAGCTCTTAAACAGCTATTTCTCAGACTTTCACAATTAGAATGTTGTGAATTAATAGTAGCATATGGCTCCCATAATGGATGCTGCTTTTCCAAAAGTACATTAGCACACTAGGCTGCATTGATTATTGTTAGGCAGGATTTCTCCTTTGCCTCTCTGCATAAAATGTTGCATGACATCATGTAATAGTGAGGTAAACCTGGTAGCTTCATACTCTCTTTGTAAATCCTTTCTATTAACACTATAGCTCAAGTTATATGCCAAAATTTACACTTATTTCTGATTTGGAAGAATGGGGAAAAAGAAGTAGAAGAAGAGTGGCTGACAGCACTCTTCCAAGACAGCTAACAACTAAACATTGATGAACTTTTTTTACAATAAGAAACAGTAAACTAATCTTATTTTCCATTCCTAAAAAAATTGAGGTCCTTGAATGGGACTTAAAAACAGAAATAGAAAAAGAGCAATTATTTGAGCTTTCTTGTTTTTCTTAGAGACAGTTTAATTGACTGGTTTGATTCTATGCCACCCTTTCCCTATCATTCTTCAGTCCATTCCATTAGCTCTCCAGCTTCTAATGAAAATAAGAAGACCTCCTCAACACTGGGACAAGCTCCTGTCATAGAACGACTCAGTAGAATTCATAGCAAAACAATGTTTGTTCACAGCAAAGATTAATATTTTAATGTTCAAGCAATTAGTCCTCATTAAAAATCTGGATTTATGCAAAAGCAACTTTTGTGCAAGTTTTTGCACAAAAACATATAGAAAGACACTCTGCCTTTATTGAAACCCCTTGCCCAAGCAGACAACATAAACAATAACCCTTAGGACTGAGTAACAATAAATCATAAGCCAATAAAGATGTCAGTGT
>NW_015411797.1:0-1903 GCF_001527695.2 Protobothrops mucrosquamatus
TCCTCCTCCTCCTCCTCCTCCTCCTCCTCCTCCTCCTCTTCTTCTTCTTCTTCTTCTTCTTCTTCTTCTTCTTCTTCTTCTTCTTCTTCTTCTTCTTCTTCTTCTTCTTCTTCTTCTTCTTCTTCTTCTTCTTCTTCTTCTTCTTCTTCTTCTTCTTCTTCTTCTTCTTCTTCTTCTTCTTCTTCTTCTTCTTCTTCTTTCTCCTCCTCCTCTTACATAAAGGTTCTATAGCTTATGTATCACCTCAAATTGAAAAGCAACTTCAAAGTAGGATTTTTTCCCTAAGGATCAATGGCAAGTTATTTCACAAACATGTCCAGGTTGATTTCTTGGTAATAAAGCAGAAATGTTTTGATTATCCCTTCTTCCAGCCCTGGTATTTTCTGGTGATCTCCCATCCAAGTTCTAACCAGGCTTGCTATCTGCTGAGACTTAGAAAAAAATACTATGTCATAAATAGAAATACTTTAAAGCAAAGTCAGCAAGGATCAGGACAAGGGAATGCAAAACTTTGGATGCTGTTAACAGAGGATTGTCCACTGACAGGTCTACAAGGAAGGACCTGTGGGCACATTATCTTTCAGTCACTGTCTTCTGCTGAGGGAGCAGAAGGACTTTGGCCCTAACCCTTTGGGAAGGCTCTGAAAACTATAGTGGCAATGCAGAAGACCATTGTTATTTTGAGAAGTTTGGTGACATATTTTGATTTCTTCTTCAGATTAAAAAAAAAAAGTCGAGGAGTTTAGGGGAGGGCCAGAAATCTTCACATAACTGCAAAACTTTTTTTGCTGGGAAAGTCTTAGACTTTTAATTCCCATTCAGACTCTTGTGCCAATTCAATCAAAATCAGATCTTGCAGTCCCGATGATAACGGCCATGAAATCATGATTCCCGGTTTTGATACAAACCTTGAGGCTGTTGTTTGTTGGAAGCATGTGCATGAAACCTACCCTAGGTAGTATGTTAACTGGCCAACCTTGAGGGGTATCTCTGCGGTCATTATTAAGGAACTCCTAGCATCTTGTAAGAGATTTGGGCTTTACCATGCTTGGTACGTATGCTTTTTATATTAGGCTTTTAACTCTGTTTGCCTGAGCTAATAAGAAAGGTTAAAATTCTCTTATTTACTGGTGTCTCTGGAGATTCTCAGTCATCCAGGTCATGGTTGTCCCAAAGGTGCTTTTTCAAGAGGCAACTGGACTTTCTTTGGCAAAACAAGGCATAGCTCTGCCACATTGCCTGGGGCTGGGGTGGTGGTCTGGCAATGAATGATGGGAAGTTTTTTTACAATGGCTGTGTTCAGATGATGTAAGGAGGGATTCCACCAATGACCATGATTTTTTTTCTGTTTGTAAATTGAATGCGGCTTTTATATATTTGTATATTGGCCTTTGAACTTCTTTTCATTGGATTTTTTGAAAACCTGTTGCAAGTCACCTAGATGAGTGCTGGCCAGACAAATCAAATAAATGGTAGTATTTTTGCAATAATCATATTTAAACATCGAGGGACAGAGTGACTTTTGAACCTGACAAAGGTCAAATGTTTGAAGCCCCCATAGGAGAGCAGTTGCATAATCACCACTGCCTTAGCTTCATGCCCCACTTCCTATGATCAGATTGCTTTTCCTTTTTGCAGTTTCCACATAACTTCCTCTCAAACATTTTAAACTTCACAGATGTCCTATGAGCTTGTAAATTATGAGTGGATCATATCAAGATATATTTGGCACCTTACATGGTGCTGGGTTTAATTTTATTAAAGTGGGACGGATGTATTTTCTCTTTTTGTTTATTCAGACTTAAAAGAGACAACCGCATTCTACTTAGGTCTCTGGCTGCTGTGTCCTTTAAGACAGGATTGGTTTGTGGAATCCACTTTGCTATGTTTTTTTTAACTAGAC
>NW_015411798.1:0-1903 GCF_001527695.2 Protobothrops mucrosquamatus
TCCTTCCTTCCTTCCTTCCTTCCTTCCTTCCTTCCTTCCTTCCTTCCTTCCTTCCTTCCTTCCTTCCTTCCTTCCTTCCTTCCTATCTAATATAGCAAATGCTTTAGCTTTATATAGATCCTTGTGCTCAATAGTGCTATAGGAAAGGACAAATAGGATCCTTCAGAATGGCATATGCACCTGTGATAAATCTAATATTATGGGGGGAAAAAACACATTCTGGGGAGAGAGAAGTTCCCTGAGGACAGATTCCAGCACAACTCCAAAAGCTCGGAAGACCTCTGGTCCCAGTGAATGGCCCAGATTGGATCCCGCGTTATGGAAAAAGCTATCAGGAAATGTTTCAGACAAGCGTCTTTCTGCAGAGTCCGCAAAGGCAATCTCTGTGTATAGATTTGACGGAGAAGGCTGTAAAAATAAATAAAAAATAAATCAATTCCTCCTCTTACAAAGAAAACGTATATAAAATGTTTTATAGATGGCACTTGCCACCAGCAAGACTAGCAAAAATGTTTAAAAATATGTCAGATAGATGTTGGAAATGTAATCACAAGTCAGGTACCTATTATCATGTATGGTGGGCATGTGTTAAAGCAAAGAGATATTGGACAAAAATACATACTTGGCTAGAAACGATGTTGGGAAAACATGTAGAATTTAAACCTGAACTTTTTTTTATTAGGTATAATGCCAGAAAAGCTTGACAAACAATATGGATTGGTTCAAGGTCCATCTTAATTTTTTTCTATTCCTTTCCCCGTCATTTTTACAGGATTATGGTCTGCCCAAGTGCCTAATTCTATCTCAATCTCCTGTATATTAGTTCTTAATTCAGGCATCATCCAAATCATGTCAATTCTGGACCAAGGTTTATGGCTATTTGAGTAGAATGTATATTGTAGTTTTTCTGGATTGGTTTCTCTCCAAGTTTCTCGTACACCAATTTCCTCTATCATGTTTTAAAAAAAGTCTTAGGTAATCTTTTTCTTCTTTGTTTTCCTGTTTTGCTACTTTTATAGTCTAATGTCCCATCTACTATTGCATTAAAATCCCCTACTAGGCAGGGGGTGGCCATCAATAATTTATACTTGCAGAGGGAATGCTTTGTTGTTGTTCAGTCAC
The DNA here is from genome assembly GCF_001527695.2 of Protobothrops mucrosquamatus. Classification (NCBI taxonomy): domain Eukaryota; kingdom Metazoa; phylum Chordata; class Lepidosauria; order Squamata; family Viperidae; genus Protobothrops; species Protobothrops mucrosquamatus. The sequence continues at coordinate 1,123 of NW_015411798.1, forward strand.
TATGTCATGTCCGACTTAGTGGACATGGACCACATCACTTCAGCCCCCCCCCTGTCCTCCACTGGCAGGAATAGCCAACACTCCAGAAGACAGGCTTAAGATACAGGAGGACCTGGACAGACTTGAACACTGGGCGCTATCTAACAAAATGAAATTCAATGGTGAAAAAAATAAGGTTCTACATTTAGGCAAGAAAAACCAAATGCACAAGTACAGCATAGATGGCACCTTGCTCAATAGTAGTAACTGTGAGAGGGACCTCGGAGTCCTAGTGGACAATCACCTAAATATGAGCCAGCTGTGTGCTGCAGCTGCCAAAAAAGCCAACACAGTGCTAGGCTGCATTAACAGAGGGATAGCATCAAGATCACGTGAAGTATTAATACCACTTTACACGGCCTTGGTAAGGCCACACTTGGAATACTGCATCCAGTTTTGGTCACCACCATGTAAAAAAGATGCTGAGACTCTAGAAAGAATGCAGAGAAGAGCAACAAAGATGATTAGGGGACTGGAGGCTAAAACATATAAGGAACGGCTGCTGGAATTGGGTATGTCTAGTTTAATGAAGAGAAGGATGAGGGGGGACATGATAGCAGTCTTCCAGTATCTCAGGGGCTGCCCCAAAGAAGAGGGAGTCAAGCTATTCTCCAAAGCGCCTGAAGGCAGGACAAGAAGCAACGGATGGAAACTCATCAAGGAGAGAAGCAACCTAGAACTAAGGAGAAACTTCCTGACAGTGAGAACAATTAACCAGTGGAACAACCTGCCTCCAGAAGCG
>NW_015411799.1:0-1903 GCF_001527695.2 Protobothrops mucrosquamatus
AATGAATAATTTTTATTAATACGGAGGAGATGGATTGTTTAAGTTTAGACTTTGGAGTTAGAGATATTAATATTTGTTTACTTGTATTTGAATATTAGCCTAGGTTGGTTTGGGAAGTCCGGGGGGTGGGGGGATGGGATATAACATTGTGTAATATCTGTGATGTATTTCTTTTTTTTTTATGACAAAAACAATAAAAATTTTATAAAAAAAAAAAAAAAAAAAAAAGAAGGATTAACATAAAGATAGAATGTCTTGCTTAGCAACATGAATCCCGGGCTCACTTGCGGGCGTTAAGTCGAGGACTACCTGTACCCCATCACCCAGCAACAGATGGCCAGGATGAAGTCGACATAACTCGGTTGCACCTACCGGAAACAGGCTCCATGCTATACATGCGTTCCAGCTTCTTCCGCCGCCAGCCGGTCTCACCAGCTTGGGTCTGATGGTGGTGCTGGTGTTGATGGTGCTGGTGTTGATGGTGGTGGTGGTGATGGTGGTGGTGTTCTAGATCAAAGGGATGCTGAGATGACACCGTCAACTGGGCACAGCTGGGATACTCTTTCGAGCCTTGCTGATGACTTGGCCAACTGGCCTTGCATTGTCGGCTGAGGTTGTGAGAACTCCTGGCATTGTGGAGAGGCTGACCTAAGGAGCGGTCCCCGTCCACCTCTCCTTCTTCTTCCTCTCCTTCTTCTTCTGCTTCTGTCCCTTTGATGACCACCAGCTCCATGCTCTCGCTCTGCTGCTGCGACAGCATGGGCCTCTCGCTGGAGATGGTGTAGACGCGGGGTTTGGGGCCCTCGCCTGCTAGCTTCTCGCTGGCTTCCTCGGGGAAGGCGGGCTGAAACTTCCCGTCAGAAATGAGAGACAACCGCCGCTTGTTCTGAACACCCACGTGGATCTCTGGGGAGTCTTCTGGACCCACATACGACTCGGCCAGCAAGTGATCTGAAAGCAGGAGGAGAAACACAAGATTTGGGGGGGGGGCTTGCTCCATATCTGGGCGAGGAGGACCACCCTGGGTGGCCCCAACCCAGTTTACCAACACTTCAATTTTATTTTATTTTTTTTAAAAAGTACATTCATGAGAACTAGAAACTTTAAAGACTCAAAAGAAAGGGCCGAAGCGACTGAACACAGGTAGCCCTCGACGTAAGGATCACCGCTGAGCCCAAAATTTATGTTGCTAAGTCGGAAATTTGTTAAGCGGGTTTTGCCCCATTTTACGACCTTTCTCGTCCCAGTCAGTAAGTGAATCACTGCAGTTCTTAAGCTAGCCATACGGTCGTTAAGCGAGTCTGGCTCCCCCCTTGACTTTGCTTCCCCGAAGGTCGCAAAAAGGGGACGCACTGCAACCGTCATAAATGTGAGTCAGTTGCTGCGCATCCGAATTTTGATCACGTGGCCGTGGGGGAGGCTGCAAGGGTCGTAAGTGTGAAAAATGGTCCTAAGTCACGAAACAAACGGTGGTAAATTGAGGACTACCTGTATAGAGCCGTATCCTTGAGTAAGCATAGTTCAAGACTGGGCTTATACAATATTATGCCTCTGGATATTTGGCTTCATTCTTGCTTTTATTAGCTAACGAAACTCCATCTGAGAAATCCCGCCGGCATCGGTATTAATTTAAATCATTAGGCTAGAATTTCAGAGCCGTTCTAATGTTTGCTCAATGCTTTAATGTGTTTTTCCCGATATGAATTGCCTTAGAAAGATACTTGAGGGAGGGGTGCAATTTAAAATTAGGGCGAATTAAAGATTAATCTCCAGAGGCGTATAAAATAAATGCAGTCTGAATCTTGGGAAACCTATCGTACCTGCACCATTCTTGCCTTCGGGATGGTTTTGAGAAAGATAATCTCCAAAAGCCCTCGCCGCTCTTCGCGTAATCCGGTGTGGG
>NW_015411800.1:0-1903 GCF_001527695.2 Protobothrops mucrosquamatus
GCCCCCCCCCCCCCCCCCCACACTCTGCTGGTCTCCCCAAGTCCTCATCGCTCCTCTTCTAACCCTCCCCTTCCCCATCATCACGCGGCGCACGATGCCTGGCCGCCCGCCTCGGCTCCCCTAGTAACAGAGTCTGGTTCCTTCACCTCCAATCAGCAGAGGCTGACTCCCCCTGAGCCAATGGCGACGGGCGGGGCGGGGCTTACCCTCTATCCGCGGGGGAAGGGCCGTCCCGCTCCGCATCGCCATTTTGGCCTGTGAGGAACAAAAGAGTTGAGGCGGCTGTTGGTTTGGGAGCCGGTCGGCAGGTAATGAGGAAGCTTTATTTGTTTTTTTTTGTCCTCCGAGCGCGCTCGGCAAGGTGGCAAAGCCGAAAGAGCCGCATCGTATCCGGTGCTCTTCACCCCTGCAATGGGCGCCAGAGCCGTATTAATAGAGCACTGCCTTTCGTACGTCTTAAAATAACCGGCCGCGGCTCGGGGCGCCCTTCTCACCCCCTTTTACTGAGGGAACGCGGTCGACACTGGCTCCTTCTTGGTACCCGCGGCCTACTCCAAGGTGTGGGGGGCGGCCCGTGTGAGCTTTTTGATTTCGAGGTGGGTGGAAGGCCAGTATTCTAGGCATACGAACGCTGCCCTTCTCAAGCGAAGTTTCAAGTGTGAGTGTGGGGTGTTGCAATAAGAAAGCAATTGGCCTTGGGTCCACCCGGCTGCCCGCCCGCCCGCCCGCCCGCGCACGTTTGGGATCCGTGTGGACTTTCTCTGGCCGGCTTCTTTCGAATGGCCCAGCCGGTAGGAATTGGCTTTGCCAACTCCGTTCATAGGATGGCTCAGGAGTTGGGATGCAAGGTGCATCGAAGGCATTTAGCAAACAGGAGATTGTGTGTGTGTGTGTGTGTGTGGAGGGGGGGTTGTTTCAAAATAATGGCCAGCAAAAAGAAGCATCCCCCCTTTCCTAGTTCGAAAGTTAGCCTTTTGGTATAGATCAGGGGTAGGCAACCTCGGCTCTTTTATGACTCGTGGACTTCAACTCCCAGAATTCCTGAGCCAGCTAAGCTGGCTCAGGAATTCTGGGAGTTGAAGTCCACGAGTCATAAAAGAGCCGAGGTTGCCTACCCCTGGTATAGATAGAAGGTCCAGCCAGGAGGATCAAAATCTCTGCTCTGGAGCAGCGCGTCAGAAGATTGATGGGTTAATTAAAACTTGTATGTGGAGGATGGATTTCAAAGCTTCTGTTGTAACAGGAAGTGTATGACTCATCGCTACTGGGGAATTTTAAAAGATGCACATGTGCCATTCTCTCTTCACATATTCACTTCCTCTGTTGTGTTTACATTTTGCATTGCCAGTTTTGAAAGACTTCGAATGTAATAATAATAATAATAATAATAATGATAATGATAATGATAATGATAATGATAATGATAATGATGATGATGATAAAGTTGGAAGGGACCTCGGAGGTCATCTAGTCCATCCCCCTGCTCAGGCAGGAAACCCTATACCATTTCGGACAAATGGCTGTCCAGTCTCTTCTTAAAAACTTCCAGTGTTGGCACATTCACCGCTTCTGGAGGCAGGTTGTTCCACTGGTTAATTGTTCTCACTGTCAGGAAGTTTCTCCTTAGTTCTAGGTTGCTTCTCTCTTTGGTTAGTTTCCATCTGTTGCTTCTTGTCCTGCCTTCAGGTGCTTTGGAGAATAGCCTGACTCCCTCTTCTTTGTGGCAGCCCCTGAGATATTGGAACACTGCTATCATGTCCCCCCTCGTCCTTCTCTTCGTTAAACTAGTAACTTTAAATTGACTTCTCCATTGATGGACTCCTAAAATAAAATGCTGAAAATGTATTACTTTGCATTTAAATAAAAACAGATACCTGGCTTTTTTTGGGGGGGTATTAGGTTG
>NW_015411801.1:0-1903 GCF_001527695.2 Protobothrops mucrosquamatus
GAATAATTTGCACTTGCACACATTTAAGACATATTACTCTAACAGGTAATTAGAAAGATAGTAAATGTCTTAAAAGCCTTCATTAGTCAATAATATTACCTTTCCAGTAACATTTAGGAAGATAATCTTAATAGATCTTAATTTCCTGCAGGCACAAATACATGATCAGGAAAATCTGTAAGCTAATTAGTTTTGCATTTTTATCAGTTGGGGAAATGTCAGCAATGAAGACATTATTTTTAGTATACAAGTATATAAGTATACAGGGAGTCCTCGACTTACCACAGTTTGTTTAGTGACCGTTCAAAGTTACAATGGCACTGAATAAAGTGACTGACCATTTTTCACACTTTTGACCATTGCAGCATCCCCATAGTCATGTGATTTACATTCGGATGCTTGACAACTGGTTCACATTTATAATGGTTGCAGTGTCCCAGGGTCATGTGTTCTCCTTTTGCAACCTTCTGACAAGCAAAGTCAATGGGGAAGCCAGATTCACTTAACGACCATGTTACTAACTTAACAACTGCAGTGATTCACTTAAACAAATGTGGCAAGAAAAGTCATGAAATTGGGCAAAACTCATTTAACAAATTTCTCACTTAACATAAATTTTGGGCTCAACTGTGGTCATAAGTTGAGGACTATACATTTTTGCATAGAAAGTGTTTCCTGCAACATTTTAAAATCAGCCTATTACATTTTTGCAGTGACTTGTTTATATCATTATATAATTTAATTAATTCCAACAAAATAAAAGGTTATTATAATACCATGCTATCTTTTTTCTTTAGAAACTCATGAGTGAATTTTTTTGCCAATGTTTTAATCAAAGGAAGAGTCAAGATGAAAATCACTTGTAGATTTCTAAACTTTGAAATTTAAACAGGAAAACACCAAAAAGAAACAAATTTAAGGGATATTACTAATAGGTTTGTTATTCTCTCAGTTCTGTATTTTTCTGCATTTTCTACAATTATGGAAGAAGCATGTAAAAGATTACTAGACTCACAATTTTGACACTCAGACTTGAAACCCCATGATCATGAAGTTCATCTTCAAACAGGAGCACTTCCTCAAAAAACATTATCTGTTCCCTGGCTTTTAATTTCTCTGTATCTATATGTTCTGTTGTAGAAGAAACCTAGAACAACACAGCAGAAATTAAATGTTCTTTCTTATGTAATTGATTCCCCAACTGTTCAACAAATTCATTCTTGCAAATAGTTGACCATCACAATTATACTTTTAACTTTAGTGTTTCACCGAGCAGAGTTCCTTTATAGTCTGTTGTGTAAGTCCAATCGTATGGTTTAACAACTTCCTTTGTGTGTTCGGGCTCAGACCTACAGGAAAAGACAAATATAGCAAGTCAAGCATAGGACCAGGCAAAAACTATTTCTATACATCTATTTTACAAAATACATCAATGTTGCCTCTATAAATCAATATGTGTCTGTAAACTGATAGATTTAATATGCTGAGAGAGAAAATGTGGCAAGGCATTACAGTATTTTTTTTAATACTGTAAACAAATTATTTGTTTTCCTCAGAGATGTTAGCTATAGAAGCAATGTACCCCCCTTCATTTCTTCCTGCTTTTATGCTTATAATCATGAGCACTGTGATCTTAAAGTAAATTCTGTTTAAATCACCTGTATAGAATCAGATTGTAGCTGTTCAAAGATGAAGCAAAAATATCTAAAAGGGGCGTTGTCTTACCTGAACGCCTTTTCTCAGTACGGAGATGGAGAATCCACCGGTGGGTTTCCATTGGATGCCTGCTCCTGAGACCAAGTAGCCAAAACTTGACACGCCCCCTGTTGCTGTGAGATCCAGTCTTATTGAGGGCGAAAGCGGCTAATGATGTGTTCGGTATTGGCTCTCTAACCCCTAATAA
>NW_015411802.1:0-1903 GCF_001527695.2 Protobothrops mucrosquamatus
CCCCCAAATCATCTTTATCTGTTCACATTGATTCTGTTAACATTCCTCTGTTCCCATTGATTTTAGGTAAAAAATATTGAAAGAGAATTTGAACCCATCTCAGAAGAACAGTCTGGAGAACATTGAGCAAAGGTGAGATAATCAAAATATCATTGTCCAGAAACAGATCTTTGCATGTCCACAAGGATGAATTGTTTTTGACAGGCTGAAACATGGAGGGATCCCTGGTAGCTCCACTTGGATTAACCACACTCAGAAGTAGACCACAGTGAAGAATTGCCCTGTTTGTAATAACATATTAGAAGAATCATGGTCTGATTCAAAGCATCAGGTTTTTAACTTCTCTTTGATTTTTAATGCAAAGAATGGAAACTGATAAGCTGATGCCCATTTGAAACATGCAATTAAAAGAAGAATGGGGATCTGGAAATTAATATCTTCACTCTGTTTTTAGGAATGAACTAATGGCAAATAGGACCACAATAAAGGAATTCATACTGTTGGGGCTGAATGCCAACCCTCCACTTGAAGTTAGCCTTTTTCTCCTCCTGCTTGTGATTTATCTTTTGACATTAATAGGAAACACACTGATTGTTATTATCACACTGGTAAATGTTCAACTCTGTAGCCCAATGTATTTCTTCCTCCGACATTTGGCATGGGTAGATATTGGGTATATGAGTGTTATAGTTCCCAAAGCATTGGTCAACATAGCTACTGGTACTAAGAGCATCTCTTTAGCTGGTTGCTTCATACAGGTATTTCTTTATTTGGTCCTTGGCACCAATGCGTTGTTCCTACTGGCCACAATGTCTGTTGATCGCTACATAGCCATCTGTAACCCTCTTCACTACACAACCATCATGAATCCCCGAATCTGCTCATTATTAGTATTTTGTTGTTTGGTTGGGGGGTTATCCCTAATTCTAGTTCCATCCATTCCTTTATTTCTTATGCCATTTTGTGGTCCTAACATCATGAATCATTTTTTTTGTGACTATGGACCCCTAATGAAGCTGGTATGTGTAGACACCAGCTTCCTAGAAATGACTTATTTTGTAGTTGCCATATTCTGTGTGCTTGGGACCTTAAGTGTCAACATTGTCTCTTATGTCAAAATCATTTCCACCATTCTGCGTATTCCATCAGTTACTGGGAGGAAGAAGACCTTCTCCACTTTTGCTTCTCACATGACCGTGGTCACTATCGCTTACAGCAGTTGTATTTTCATATATATCAAGCCAAAAGGCACCATTGGATTGGACTACAACAAAATAGTGGCTCTTCTGAATACTGTTATTGTTCCCTTTCTCACCCCAATCGTGTACTCTTTGAGGAACAGACAAGTGCAGGATGCTTTGAAGGCTGAACTGGGACAAAGGATTGGTTTTGCAAAAAAATGAGATGATTGGCTATTGCTGGGGCTTCGAAGTAGATGTTCAGATTTAATGTCTTCGAATGGATTGTGCTGCCTTCAGATGTAATAATCACCCATTGAGATGGTCTTACAAGGGGATTTGAGAAAGCGGTTGGAAGAAATTTTGCAAATAGATATAGAAGCCAAACCAGAATTTTTCTTATTGGGAATTATGGAAAGAAAATATAAGAAAGACATAAATTATTTACTACTGCATATAGTAACAGTGGCACAAATAGCCTTCGCTCAAAAATGGAAAGAGAAAGATACTCCAACCCAAGAGGAAATATTATTGAAAATTTTCAATTGCGCTGAAATGGATAGACTTACATGGGAACTCAAGGACAAAAGTGAAACCAAGTACTATAAAATCTGGGAACAATTTTATGATTGGATAGACAATAAGAGGGTAACCAAGATAAATGTATAGTGCTAGAATAAAATATAGATTATAGACAAATGTATATTTAAAAGATAAATAGACAT
>NW_015411803.1:0-1903 GCF_001527695.2 Protobothrops mucrosquamatus
AACTATAGGGTATTATTAATTAAAATTATCAGAAAAAATGATTGAAATTTCTTTCATATTTTTTTGCTTAAAATCTGGAAGTAATAAACATGGATGCTTGTTGTATTGCATGCCGCAAAAGCTCAGAATGATCATTTGGATTTATAACATTTGTTTTAAAGGTTAAAATCTCTTTTTGTTTAGTTTTTTCTCCCTTCCCCGGTTTCATAGAACTCCCTGAACTGATATTAAAATGAATGTTAATACATTCAAAGTAAATCATACCCAGATGCTCAAAAGAGCTTCTCCAGTTTGTCTTGCTTCCAGTCATGTCAATAAAGCAGTGCTTCAAGCATATTAAAATCCAACATGTGAAATTTATCTTTAAGACTGAAAATGTACTGATAAAATCATTTACTGCACAATTTAGTGCATTGTTTTGGGGAGAAGAGACGTAAATATTTTTACCTTGTTTTAAAAAAAGATTAATTAGTACCTTTCTTGGGCTATATATTCCCAGGATTGAGATGAGGGATCTTGGTGACTTCAGCAATTTAAAAACACATAAATTTCCTCTTTTTATAAGGAAAGGAGATACTGGACTATCAGATGATTGTTGAAAAGAAATCAGATGAAGTCTGATGGCATCTTTTCTGATTAACAAGGGACAATCAATTCAATGCCTTCAGGAGGATTTTGGATCTACATCCAATTTCATTTCATTTGATAAACTACACTTAACAACTGTCTATATTTTATACACAAAAAATAATGAGTAAATACAAATGATTAACTTCAGTACTGATGTACTACATTTTTCTCTAGAGAATTTTAAATTGAAATCAAGGGGAAAGTCCAGATCCAATAACAGAATGGTATTCATGTCAACGGTTTTCTTTTGTACAATTATCAGATAGTTTAAAATGGATAAAAAATTATGGTTTTGAACAAAGTAAGACTGTTTTTGAAATAAAATAATGTACTAATAGTAATCTTGTTATTACTATAATGTATTAAGCTTTATTGAAATATGAGATAGACAAAGAACAAGGGAAAGAATGATAAAATGGCTAAAAACTTTGGCTATTATGTACAAATGGATCAATGGGAAAATATGTGGTTGAAACGCTTGAAATTCACTTTACAGTATGTTTTAGCCTTAAAGAGAATTTTTATAAAATGATGTATCACTAGTATTTGAAACCAGGGAATTCTTTTAGAATATATAAAGAAACCTTGAATAGTTACAATATATACAGTAGTGCAATAGTCAGTACAATAGACAGTTCTTATGGTGACAGCATCATCACCAGATAGATTTGTAACTGGCTGACAAATTGCACTCAACATGTACTCCTTAATAGAACTACATCTACATGGAGGGAAGTAAGTAGTGGGGTACCCCAAGGTTCCATTTCATGTCCGGTACTCTTCAACATCTTCATAAACAATTTAGATGAGGGAATAGAAGGTGAACTCATCAAATTTGCAGACGACACCCCAGAAGATAGGTTCAAAATTCAGATGGATCTTGACAAACTTGAACGCTGGGCCCTATCTAACAAAATGAAATTCAGCGTAGAGAAAAGTAAGGTTTTACACCCAGCCAAGAAAAATCAAATGTACAGGTACAGATTAATAATAATAATAATAATAATTTAATTTATATACCGCCCTTCTCCCGCAGGACTCAGGGCGGTGCACAGCATATTAAAACAGTTACAGATGTAAAATACAAAGATAAAAACCCCTATAAAACCAAATTAAAAACCAAATATTAGAAGCTGTATTCCAATTAAAATTATACTTAAAATCATCCCTAAGTAAAATCCTCCCTAGGTCAGGCCCGCTTGCTGGAAAAGCCATGTCTTGAGGGCGCGGCGGAAAGTAAGGAGATCCGGAATCATCCGGATCTCGGGGGGTA
>NW_015411804.1:0-1902 GCF_001527695.2 Protobothrops mucrosquamatus
TATAAATGCCTGGAGTGTGGAAAGGGCTTCGTTTGGAAGAGCAGCCTTTATATACATCAAAAAATCCACTAAGGAGAAAAACAATATTAATGCTGGCGTGTGGAAAGAGCTTTATTTGATGGTGGAAACCTCACTAAACAACAAAGGATCCACACTGGAGAAAAACCTTATAAATGCCTGGAGTGTGGAAAGAGCTTCAGTCAGAATGGAAAACTTTAAAACATAAAAAAAAAAATCACTTAGGATTTTTCAAGTAGCTGCCCAGCGGGGGGAGGGGGTAGAACTGTTGCTTTAAAAACAAACTTGTCACTAATTCACTTAAGAGTCTCTCCAACCAGGCACCCAGAGGGAGTTGGGGGAGGAATTTGCAGAACTCTCAGCTTGCAATAGTAACAGAGATGGAAGGGACCTTGAGCTCATGTAGTCTAACCCACTGGTCTCAGAAGAGAGTATTTCTGATAAATGCCTATCCAGTCTCTTCTTAAAAGGATCCAGTGATGGGGCATCCACAACTTCTGGAGGCAATTTAAATTTAAAACCTACAAACTACAGTAATATATGCTAATCTCCAAAATAAAAGCTCAATAGTTTGCAATCACAATAGTTTGCAAAGTACAGTACTTAAAAAGCTGAGCAGTTCCCAGACAGCTTGCAAAGAAACCCTAGAGAGTAACAAAAAATATTTTTTTAAAATACATAAGTAATTTTAGCACTGGAGCCCAGTCAGTAGCAGATTGCAGCAAAAGGAAAAACCGGTGCTGGTTCGGCTCTTGTTTGGCCATGTGACCAGGGATCAAAAAAAAAATCAACCCTGCCAGCTTCTCGTAGCCCCGAACGGCCCAGGAAAGTCACAGAGATACAAATGGCCGCCCCTGCGGTATAGACTGAAACCAAGTGACATGGCTACATATCAATGTCTCTGTGTAGAAAGGGATTCTATGAGAAGGGAAGTCTTTATAAGCATCCATCTGGAGAAAGACCATACAAATGCTTTGAGTGTGGAAAGAGCTTTATTGTTAATGGACATCTCCGTGGACATCAAAGGATTCCCATGGGGAGAAAATGCTAAATATCTCTTGAGTGTGGAAAGACCTTCAGTCACAACGGTGCCAGTAAAATAACAATAGCATTTAGACTTATATGCCACCTTAGAGTGCTTTACAGCACACTCTGGGAGATTTACAAGATAAGCATTATTTGCATATTGCCCGCAACTATCTGGTTCCTCATTTTACATTCTCAGAAGGATGGAAGGCTGAGTCAAGACTTGAGCGCTGTCAGAATTGAACTCCAGGCTGCGGACAGTCTGCCTGCAATACTGCACTTTTAACAACTCTTTAAAATGCGATTGATGAAATGCCAAAGGGCTTCTCAAAGGCTAAGAAGCTACTTGAATATTTGTCACGGATCTAATTACAGCTCAATAAGACAGTTGTCAAATTTTACCCTACATTGCCATCTCAACCTTTGTGTGTCAACATCCTTCTGTACTGTATTGTCAGCCCAAACATTCAGGAGTAAGTAATCTTTTGGACAGCACCATTTTACTGTTCCCTACACTCTGTTTAATGATTGTGCTATTCTGTGATGCCTAATAGTTGAATTTGAATAATCTTACACACTTTTCAAGGGGTATCAGCATAAGTGTATTCAATTCCGTGAACTCAGATCACAATTTCTTCTGAGCTGTCACTGGAATAATGTGGCTGTAAAACAGGCCGTACGGTTTGCCTTAAACAATTTCAGTGGTGAACTACTAAACAACAGTTACTCCTCGAGGTACGACGGATGATTTAGTGACCGTTCAAAGTTACAACACCTCCCAAAAGCCCTGTATGACCGTGATTCGAAGATAAGTATTTTACAAAAGTCATCCTGTCATTCTCACTTTCGAATGACTGG
>NW_015411805.1:0-1902 GCF_001527695.2 Protobothrops mucrosquamatus
AAGAAGAGGGAGTCAAGCTATTCTCCAAAGCGCCTGAAGGCAGGACAAGAAGCAACGGGTGGAAACTAATCAAGGAGAGAAGCAATCTAGAACTAAGGAGAAACTTCCTGACAGTGAGAACAATTAACCAGTGGAACAACATGCCTCCAGAAGCGGTGAATGCTCCAACACTGGAAGTTTTTAAGAAGAGACTGGACAGACATTTGTCCGAAATGGTATAGGGTTTCCTGCCTGAGCAGGGGGTTGGACTAGATGACCTTCAAGGTCCCTTCCAACTTTACTATTATTATTATTATTATTATTATTATTATTATTATTATTATTATTATTATTATTATTATTATTATTATTATTATTATTATTATTATTATTATTATTGATGCTGAGCTGGACAAGCTGCTCCAGCAAGGCATTTTGGAACCTGTGGACTCAAGTCCATGGGAAACCCCCATTGTGACAACTTTAAAGGCTAAAGGGGAAGTCCGAATTTGTGCGGACTATAAGTGCACTCTGAACACAGCTTTGCAACAGCATGCATATCCTGTACCAGTAGTGAGTCATATTCTGGCCTCCCTCAAAGGGGGAAAACTGTTTGCCAAGCTTGATTTAGCACAGGCCTATCAACAGCTACCTGTTGATGAGGCAACTGCTGAGGCCAAAACAATAGTGACCCATAGGGGCGCTTTTAAGGTAAAAACGTTACAATTTGGAGTGAATGTTGCTCCTGGCATATTCCAGAGCGTCATGGAGCGCATGCTCAGGGGTATTCCGGGGATTTGCCCTTACTTCGATGACTTCCTCATTGCAGGGGAGTCATCACAGAATTTGGCTGAAAGATTAAGGGCTGTGTTGCTGAGGTTCTGCCAAGTGGGCCTCAAATTAAAAAAAGGACAAATGTAAAATTGGAGTTACTTCAACAGAATTTTTAGGCTTTAAAATAGATGCTCAAGGCATCCATCCTGCAGAATCTAAATTGAAGGCCATTCAGGAGTCCCCAAGTCCCAAGTCTAAAAGCGAACTTCAGGCTTTCTTGGGACTTCCTAACTTCTATCATGCTTTTCTTCCCCATAAGGCTGCAGTGGCTGAGCCGTTACACCAGCTCTTAAACAAGCAAGCTCCATGGCAGTGGACTAAGGTCCATGACAGGAGTTTTAAGGAGGTCAAGGCCTTGCTCTCATCAAATGCGGTATTAGCCCATTTTAATGAGCAACTGCCTGTATGCATCGTTTCCCAAGTGACCTTGGGAAACGGCCGCGTCCTGCAGCGTCACATAGACCAACTGCGCTGGCGATTGGCCCCCAACATTTCTGCCCCGGATTCTGCTCTTGGGGGGAAGGGGGCCCAGGAACATGATCATACTTCAGGTCAAAATCTTGGGACCCAGTCTTACTGTTCCTGGGAATGGCCGCAGGTTGCTAGTGATTCCCCAGTGAAGGAGCAAGGGCATCCTCACGATTCAGCTATTGCTCCGAACAGGGAGTCATGCATATCTGCAAGTGCTCCAAATAAGAATTCATCTTGGGGGGTGGCCTGCGCATCCGCAAGAGCACCAACAGGAATTCTCCTGAGAGTGGGTTTGCCATAGAGATGGCTCCTGACTCTGGCAACTCAGCCACCTACACGGGGGACTGGAACTATTGGGGCACACCTGCAACGCAGGTCACTTAGTTCCCAGGAGCAAGCCATGGTAGTGAGGGAGACCTCCGCTCCACCAGCGGGTTGGGGAATCTCCTCCTTCCCAAGGGGTCCTGGAGAGAGCTCACACAACTCAGCCAGTATACCAGTATAACAGGGGTCACCTGCAAATTATGAGCATCAAAGTCCTGGTCTAGTGAGCCCACCAGACGGGCCAGTAGGCCAGGCACCCTTAAGTAAAAGTCCTGGTCTGCCTAGCTGGGCAGG
>NW_015411806.1:0-1902 GCF_001527695.2 Protobothrops mucrosquamatus
CTGACTCTGTAAACTGCTGAGAGAGGGCTGTAAAGCACTATGAAGTAGTATATAAGTCTAAGTGCTATTGCTATTTTAGTACAGAACATTCCTCATTGTGTGGGACTAGCCTCATTGTAGATGATAAATCAGGGAATTTCACAGTGTGCTTACTCTTAGAGGTGATTCCACTTGTACTTAGATAGATAGATAGATAGATGGATGGATGGATGGATGGATGGATGGATGGATGGATGGATGGATGGATGGATGGATAGATAGATAGATAGATAGATAGATAGATAGATAGATAGATAGATAGATAGATAGATAGATGATAGACAGACAGACAGACAGACAGACAGACAACATTTATAGTCATCCCCCCCCCCCTTTGGGGGCACAATGGCACACATTAAAAATGAAATTTAGTTGCTTCCTCTCAAAATGTACACATACATAACACATTTAAAACATACTGTATACAACATGTGTATAGACCTACACCCTTACATATAAGTAACATATAAATATTATTCACTGCCCATCTTGAATACATAACGGAAGAAGGAAGCTTTAGAGTTCACAAGGTTAATATTGTATGGAACAAAGCTGTGACTGAATCTGGATGTTCTGCTTTGGATACCATGGAACCTCCTCCCAGAAGGAAACAAGGAAAACAGGTCGTGAGGAAGATGTGTAGTGTCCCAGACAATCTTGCAGACCCTGTTCAAGCAACGCTTATATGCTATGATTTTTTCAACCATCCTCATCACTCTCTGCACTGCCTTCCTGTCTGAAGCAGTGATGCTTCTAACCCAGACTGTGATGCTGCATGACAGAATGCTCTCGCTCGTCCCTCTGTAGAAAGTGGTAAGGACAGGGGAAGGAAGATGTGCTTTTCTCATGCGACGTAGGAAATGCAGGCGTTGCTGTGCCTGCTTCACCAGTGTCTCGTTGTTGAGCGACCAAGCCAGCCTACTTGTTAACTGCACACCCAGGAATTTGATGCTGGTAACCATCTCTACAGGTGAATCATTAATGCACAGAGAAGTGTGGCTTTGCCTGCCTTTTCTGAAATCGACAATGATCTCTTTGTTAGGCAGAAATAACAATAGCACTGATTATGTTACCTTGTTTGGTAATGAAACATGTGCAAGAAAAGCACCAAGCTCAAAGAGCAACAAGGATCCCACAGAGTTAACCGTCTGATTAATGGACCTTTGACTCAAACCATTGAAATTGCAAAGGGCACAGGGCCTATGGAGTGAACCTTTTAACCATCCTGTTTGAAATGTTCACTTTTCACATGGCAAATGTGGGGGCCCAGTTCTTGTCTTGATCACCCACTTTACAACAAAAAATAATGCTCATAGCCTTTTTGACATGTGAGGTAAAGTTTTATTTCTGAGATTTAATTGTTCAGCCACCACACAGCTAGTAGAAAATATCAGGATGACTTATCACTTCGATCAGTTAAGAAAAAAGGTCCTTGCCCTGAAAGTGATTACCATTTTCAGCAAAAACCACAGCTGAGTGCCTGACTGAAAAAGCCCTGTTTCTCAGAACGCTAAGTGCATTACAATTCGTAGACAAATTTAATATCTTTATTTATTTTTTTTGTAAAAAAAAATCTCAGAGTTTATTTTTTTTTAAAAAGGGTTCTTTAAAAAAAACAAAAAAAATACAAACTAAAAAAAGGGAAATAATTGCTAGCGGGCATGCATTTGCATGCTTTTGAGAAAACAGTTTTCTTATGTAAAGGACTTTTGAGAGAGACTTAACTGTGATCACCTTATAACGGTCTATTTCTGTATAATGTGCTCTTGGAATAAATTTTGTCTGATTCAAGACAATGCTTGCATTCTTTATTCCTGGTTCAGAAACAAACCTGGTAAGATTGTCTTCCCAATGAGAGTAAGT
>NW_015411807.1:0-1902 GCF_001527695.2 Protobothrops mucrosquamatus
TTAACCTTGTGAACTTCCGCTATATATTCAAGATGGACAGTATTTAATATTTATTTGTTATATATATGTAGGGGGGGTGGGTCTATACATATGTTATATATAGTATGTTTAGGTGTGTGCCATGTATGTGTTTCACTTTTGAGAGCGGGCAACTAAATTTCATTTTTGATGTGTGCCGTTGTGCCCACAGTAAAAAAAAATGACAATAAAGGTTATCTTATCTATCTTTTCTTATACTGATCCCATCCTTCCTACTGGGACTCCCTCCGGCTGTAGTAATGGACTACATGTCCCATCCCCACTCAGATACCGCCTGGAGCCTTGATTCCTTGCTCAGACTAGCCTAGCAAGGCTCCTCGGACTACAAACTCCTCCACTTAATAATAATAATAATAATAATAATAATTAATAATAATAATAATAATAATAATAATAATAATAATAATAATAATAATAATAATAATAATAATAATAATAGTAAAGTTGGAAGGGACCTTGGAGGTCATCTAGTCCAACCCCCTGCTCAGGCAGGAAACCCTATACCATTTTGGACAAATGGCTGTCCAGTCTTTTCTTAAAAACTTCTAGTGTTGGAGAATTCACAGCTTCTGGAGGCAGGTTGTTCCACTGGTGAATTGTTCTAACTGTCAGGAAGTTTCTCCTTAGTTCTAGGTTGCTTCTCTCTTTGGTTAGCCCAGTTAGGTCCCCCGGCTAGGAACCATGGGGTTTGTAGTCCTAAGCGTTTGAGTCTAACGGGCAGTGGGGAGAGAGAGAGAGAGAGAGAGAGAGGATGGCTTCACCATGGAAACGGGCGGGAAGGAGAGAGGGTTACCCGGGCAACGAGAAGCCCTCGCGAGAGCTTTGTGGTTTTTTTTTCCCTCCCTCCCTCAGGAGCCGCTCGAGGCGTGAGCGCGCGCAAACGCGCGAGCCGCCCGGCCAATGAGACGGCGAGGGCGCGGCCACGTGACGCGGCGCGCGGGGTCTGCGAACCGGAGCGCTCCAGCCGAGGTGCGTGAGGGGAAGCTGGCGGTAGGCCGCCCGGCTTGAGGCTTATCCCGAGGCGGCCTGGGCCCTTTTTTTTTTTTTTTGCCCCGCACCCGAGTAGAAAGTCGGGAGGCCGATATCTCCGGGTCCCGTCATGCCGGGAAGGGGGAACCCGCCGGGGGCCCTCAGAATGTGGGGGGCACGGATGGCGGAGGGAGGGAGGGGGTTGTTTTTTCACCCAGGCCGCTGAGGGCCTCCTGTGGGACTTGACCCTGATGACCCTCTGAGACGATTTGGGGTGTTTTTTGTGTTTTTTTAAAAAAAATATGAACATGCATCTTTGTTTTGTAAATTGCTCAGGCCTTTGGGGGGGGAGGGGCTGCAGACCCCGTTGATAATCTGAAAGGAAAGCGAATACCTGAGCGAGCCAGCAGGCCTTCCCCGCTTAGAAGGAGATATTTGTAAATCGGGGTTGAAAGGAGAGGCCCTTGGTGCCCTCTGAGCTGGGTGGGTTTCTGGCAGATGTTTCATGACCCAGCTAGGTTACATCATCAGTGCTAGGAGGGAGGGTGGGGTTTGGAGGAGGAGGAGGAGGAGGACTGTGGGGTCCTTGGTGCTCTCTGAGCTTGGTGGGTTTCTTGCAGATGTTTCATGATCCAACTAGGTAATATCAGAGTTAGTAGGGAGTGGGGTTTGTGGAGTGGAGGAGAAAAGAAGGGTGGGAGGAGGAGGAGGACTGTGGGGTCCTTGGTGCTCTCTGAGCTTGGTGGTTTTCTTGCAGACATTTCAGTACCCAACTAGGGAACATCATCAGAGTTAGAAGGGAATGGGGTATGTGGAACGGAGGAGGAGAAGAAGAAAGGGAAGAGGAGAAGATGGGAGGAGGAGGACTGTGGGGTCCTTGGTGCTCTCTGAGCT
>NW_015411808.1:0-1902 GCF_001527695.2 Protobothrops mucrosquamatus
TTCCAATCTTTCCCAAATCAATTCTCAAGACATGAAGCCCTTGGACACACCAATATGGAGCACCACAAGACTTAAGCCTCTTCCTTCCTTTATTTAAAATCTTTATGAAGGTCCTTATTTGAAGGACTGTCTTTTCCAAGTTATATCTACCTGACCCACCAGAGCAGGGAGGCAGGATATGTTATTGGTGCCTTTTTTTTGAGGAGGTACATCTGACGGGATGAAAAAGAAGGGCCTTCCCCATAGTAGCTTCCTTCCTATGGAACGTCATCTCTAAGGAAATAAGATTGACTCTTTTTTTAAAAGCCCTGAAGACATGGTTTTGTCAAGGGGCTTGGAGATGCCAGGGTGATACAGAGCTCTCAAGTTGTTGGTTTGATTATTGTTGACAGGAGGAGGAGAGTGGGGGTTTTATTGAGTTTTGTATTGGGGTTTTATTTCTGGAAGCCACCTGGAGTCACTGTGAGTCAGTTGGGCAGCCATATAATTTTTAAAGGAAACTATTAAAGAAATAATGAAGCTAATCAATCAATCAATCAGAATAAAGCTGGAAGGGACCTTGGAGATCTTCTAGTCCAACCACCTGCTCAAGCAGGAGACCCTATACCATTTTCAGTCAGGTGGCTGTTCAGCCTTTTCTTAAAAACCTCCAGTGATGAAGCACCTACAACTTCTGAAGGCGAGCTGTCCCACCAATTATTTGTCCTCACTGTTAAGAAGTTTCTCCTTAATTCCAGGTTGCTTCTCTCCCTGATTAGTTTCCATCCATTGTTTCTTGTCTTGCCCTCTGGTGCTTTGGAAAATAGGTTGATTCCCTCTTCTTTGTGGCAGAGGACTCAGAATGGCTCAGGAGTCATTCAACAGTTTGGGATAGGGTATCGTCAATATGGTGATGCTACCTGGTTATACATTTACCCAGAGCTGTTATGCTTCCAAATGCAAAAGGAAAGATTATTTGGTCAGAAGAAAGTTTAAAAAGCAGCAACTCAGCTGCCAAACAATGATTTCATAGGAAACGGTTCCTGAACTGCTGCACAGATTCCATGTAGAGGTATCTTTACAAAGCTGTTGTGCCCTTCTCAAGGACAGACATCTGCCGGAATGTGGGGCAGGAAATAGAATTGCTGATAAGCTGAAAGTTGGATAAAAAACAATGGGTTAGTATGAATGAAAATTCATAGTGTAGTATATCCCAAAATCGGCTGCTCTGGGTGACTTTTCCTGAGATTCACATGTACCCTATAATTTGATGAAAACATCCCAGTTCTTGAACACCATGGAAAACAGACTCTGCAGGTTTTTGTTCTACATCCTACACATGGCTAATACAAAACTCAATGTTAAATGGAGCAAGAAACACAAGAAAAGAAATGAAGTAGAAATATATATATATATTAAAAAAAATCAAGACATTTTGAAGGTATCACAGATTCAAAAAAAAAAGCAACTCACTCATTTTGATTCTGGATTTTGGCTTGTTGTTACTCTTCCTGAGATCTTTTAGATCCCAATCTCTTTTTAGTACAGAACAGATTAAATTATGTTCCTAACTTCTTAGACTCTTTGAATCCAATCAAAATTTAGATCAAAGTGTTAGTCTGCAAGATGAAATGGAAAAGAAAGAAAGTTTGCATCTCCTCACACAGAAAACCTTCCACTTGTGGATGACCTAGGTCAGGGGTAGGCAACCTTGGCTCTTTTATGACTCGTGGACTTCAACTCCCAGAATTCCTGAGCCAGCTGAGCCAAGGTTGCCTACCCCTGACCTAGGGAGACAAAGAAGGCTACTAAGAAATTACTCTGAATAATATCTGAGATGTACATCTGCAATGTACATTCTTGGATACATTTTGCATGTTTTATTTTAAGACTGGTCTCGGACTGCTCGTGACCAACTCTTTC
>NW_015411809.1:0-1902 GCF_001527695.2 Protobothrops mucrosquamatus
GAAGCAAAGCAGCACCCAATGCACCAATCCTAGTGGCATCCAAAACTGCTCACGTCACCAAATTCTGCGCCAATTGCAGCTTTCAGGTACTCTTCAAGGGCAGTCCCATGTAGAGGGCATTGCAGTAATCAGTATGGGAGAGGGCCAGGGCATGAGATTTATGTCAATGGGAGGACAATTAACCGGTGGAACAGCTTGCCTCCAGAAATCGTGGGCGCTCCATCACTGGAGATTTTTAAGAAGAGGCTAGACAGTCACATGGTATAAGTTCTCCTGCTTAAACAGGGGGCTGGACTAGAAGACCTCCAAGGTCCCTTCCAGCTCTATTCTATTCATAACAACAGATATGTCTCAGAAAGGCAAAATCACGAAACTGTGTCTCACTTATTTTGGCCGTGTCACGCGGGGGAATTCACTGGAGAAAGCAATTATGTTTGGAAGGTAAAAGGAAACCAGGCCACCAAAGAACCTGGTGGCTGGACACCATCAAAGCTGACTTTGCGGGACTTTGCAAGGTAATGACCACCATCTTGCCTTTCCTTTTAACCTCCCCCCTCCCTGCAGAATATTGTGTGTTATTTCCCAACAATTAGCCCCAAGAATGTTGCACAATACAATTGCATTGCAGAGAATTATGATCTTTGCAGAGAACTTCTGCTACAGATGTATGTGTGCTCAAAGGCTACAACAAAGAAGAGGTGGGGTCAACCTCTTCTCCAAAGCACCTGAAGGCTGGACAAGAAGCAATGGATGGAAACTCATCAAGGAGAAGAGCAACCTGGAACTAAGGAGAAATTTCCTGACAGAACAATAAATCAGTGGAATGACTTGCCTCTACAAGTTGTAGGTCCTTGAACACCAAAGGTTTCTAAGAAAATATTGGACAACCATTTGTCTGGAATGGTTTAGAACAGGGGTTTTCAAACTTGGCTCTTTTATGACTTGTGGACTTCAACTCCCAGAATTCCTCAGCCAGGCACGCTGGCTGAGGAATTCTGGGAGTTGAAGTCCACAAGTCATAAAAGGGCCAAGTTTGAAGACCTCTGGTAGAGGGTCTCTTGCTTGAGCAGGGGGCTAGACTAGAAGACCTCCAAGGTACCTTCCAACTCTGTTATTCTGTATATGTTACTGAATTCAGTGTCTATCCATTTTGACTTATTTTCAAGGAAATGTATTCAGTGCTACAGTGTGATCCCTGGTGTTGTGCATCTTTGTAGCCCACATACTTTCAACCAAGGAAACTAAATGCTTTTGCATCCAAAAATAAAAATAATAATAATAATAAAAAAGAAAGTAAGGCCACACTTGGAATACTGCATCCAGTTTTGGTCACCACGATGTAAAAAAGATGTTGAGACTCTAGAAAGAGTACAGAGAAGAGCAACAAAGATGATTAGGGGACTGGAGGCTAAAACATATAAGGAACGGTTGCGGGAATTGGGTATGCCTAGTTTAATGAAGAGAAGGACGAGGGGGGACATGATAGCAGTATTCCAATATCTCAGGGGCTGCCACAAAGAAGAGGGAGTCAAGCTATTCTCCAAAGGGCCTGAAGGCAGGACAAGAAGCAACGGGTGGAAACTAACCAAAGAGAGAAGCAACCTAGAACTAAGGAGAAACTTCCTGACAGTTAGAACAATTAACCAATGGAACAACCTGCCTCCAGAAGTGGTGAATGCTCCAACACTGGAGGTTTTTAAGAACACAGCCATTTGTCTGAAATGGTATAGGGTTTCCTGCCTGAGCAGGGGGTTGGACTAGATGACCTCCAAGGTCCCTTCCAACTTTATTATTATTATTATTATTATTATTATTATTATTATTATTATTATTATTATTATTATTATTATTATTATTATTATTATTATTATTATTATTATTATTATTATTATTATTATTATT
>NW_015411810.1:0-1902 GCF_001527695.2 Protobothrops mucrosquamatus
GAGAGAGAGAGAGAGAGAGAGAGAGAGAGAGAGAGAGAGAGAGAGAGAGAGAGAGACGGCATATGAACATTTACATTACGTCTGTTACAGTTTAAGGGACTGCATGGCTTTTGAAACATTTTTCCTGGGAAAGAGAATGTAGGAAAATCATTGAAATCAGTGACTAGGATTTGACAAAATAAGCACAATTCAGCAATTTAGCAAGTATTTTTTAATATGAGCTATTGCAATAGAAGGATTTAAAAGAACTTAATATATTTGTAACTTGGGTAGTGTTTACATTGGCTGGAATGTGCTCTCAGTTTCTGCATTTTTTTCTTTTTTAATATATTTTTTAATATATTTTTTTTCATTTTGCAAAATCAAGGTCAAAAACACAGAACTCCCAGGATGCCAAGGACTGCACATTATTTTACCCACGTGGGGCAAAACTTCCAAAGTTGCTCCTGCCAGCTAGAACCATCATGTATAAGTAGGTGTGGTCAAAGTGATTGAAGCGATTAAAATGAAATAGTTATAAAAAAAACACTGACACAAACAGATGGACAAGTGCACAAATTTAATCAAGGATATTCTTTATTGAATATTTAAATGATTAGGAGGAGCTCAATGCAAGGTATTAAATTCAAGAATACTTCCATGTGAAATATTTTATTCATTCATTCATTCATTCATTCATTCATTCATTTAAATTAGTTATAGTTGCCCCCTTTAATAGAGCTGGCTTACAAAATACAAAGACAATAAAAATAGTTAAAAACATATGACAGCACAGAGAGTCTGGGTGAAACCACCATAACAATAACATGCCAGGGACCCACAAACATATTAACCCCAAGACAGAGTTACCTCTCTACACTGGGAACTGCAGGAGAGAGGGTGCCGTTCATATATCAGTGGGATGCAATTACAGAGGCAAGGGCTGTGACAGAGAGGGCTACTTCCTTGGTTTCTTAAGAGGACAATGTTTAACAGAGAGGACCTCGAGCGTACCCATTGTGCTGGAATGTATCAGGTGAGCAAAAATAGTCTCTCAGATATGCAGGCTCTATGCCAAGGGTCCCCAACCCCCGGCCCGTGGACCAGTACCAGGCTGCAGCATGCCAGCAACTGGTCTGCACAAATAAGCAAAGCTTCATCTGCAGGATGCAGGCAGCACACAAAACCACACACCCGTCGGTCCGCGGGAAAACCTCTCTCCACAGAACCAGTCCCTGGTGCCCAAAAGGTTGCGGACCTCTGCTCTGTGCCATACATGGCTTTATGGATAATGACCAGCACCTTGCATTGCCCCCCAGAAACACTGGCAACCAATGCAGTTCATGTAGCAGTAATGACAGTTGGTCATACAGATAGTTCTTGATTAGCGATGACAATTGGGATCAAAATTTCCTCTGTTAAGGGACACGGTCATAAACTGTGATGTCATGTGAAGTGCTATTGCTACTGCTATTGCTAATGAATACTCAGATAAGTGCTGAATGAATAATCATTAAACAAGGACTACCTGTACTGAGAATTGCCCATTATTGTTCAAGCTACACCATTTTTTTTTTATTATTTTATTATTATTAAATTAAATTTATATCCCGCCCTTCTCCTTGCGGACTCAGGGCGGCTAACAATCGATTAAAAATACACAAATAACAATTACAGGATTAAAATTAATTAAAAGGAAATATTTAACTATGATCTAATTAAAAATAATTAAAACCCCCTCTAAAAATTTCCCTAGGCCAGTCCTGCAAGCTGGAATAACCATGTCTTAAGGGCGCGGCGGAAGGAAGGGAGATCAGGGATCACCCTGATCTCTGGGGGTAGTTCATTCCAGAGGGTGGGAGCTCCCACAGAGAAGGCCCTCCCCCTTGGGGTCGCCAGCCGGCACTGTCTGGCCGACGGCAC
>NW_015411810.1:10719-12425 GCF_001527695.2 Protobothrops mucrosquamatus
TGATCTTCAATAGTGGATCAAAACACTGGCTAAAATAGAAGAAAGCCAGACGGATCTAACTTGGTTGAATGTCTCAAGACTCCAGCAACGAGCAGAAAGAATTGCATTAGAGGTTTTATGCTGAAAGCCCTAGAGATATTTGACAAATAGTCTGAATAGCTCCTGGGATGTGGGTCTCTAATGCCAAAACTTTGGAGTCGTGTCCTATAACATAAATACAAAGTTTGCATCCCAAATCACAAATGAGTTTGTTTATTTTTGAGGTGTCCTTCCGTATTTTTAAATTAATAAGGCTACTGCTCTAGGAAGTTTATTCCTTCCATCTCTGAATAGTGTCATATACTGAAATCTACTAAAATGTAAGCCCCTCACCAGCTGTAATCCACATGACAACTGTATTGGAAAGCAAAGAATTAAATGTATGTATAGGAAATAACTTGGCTGAAGATGACACATCAATACATGAGACTGCTATGGCAAAAACCACAAGTTAATTATCAACTTGCAATATATAATAATAATAATAATAATAATAATAATAATAATAATAATAATAATAATAATAATAATAGAAAACTAGTGTGTGTGTATATATATATACATAAACGTATAATAATTATTATTATAATTATTATTATACGTTTATGTATTATTATTGTTCTTTTCCTGAGCTGTCTACCTTACTACTGAGCTTTTCCTATTTTTAAAAAAATCAGATCATGAAGAACTGAAGAAATTTTGGAGCTTTCTTTATATTCATTTTAATTTGAACCTGATCAATGCAATAATAAGTATTTTGCAGTCCTTGTTCACCTGTACGATTTGGAAGTGAGGTGAAGTCTCCCTATCTGAAGTGACAACAAAAATGATGAAAGGGTACACCAGTGAACCATTATTTAAAAGCAGTAAAGTGGGTAACTCAGGGAAAAACAATACTAGCAATTTAAGAAAAACATATGATATTGTAATAAAAAGCTACAAAACTGACAAGAACAATGCATGGAAATGCCCCCTAATTTCCTTTTTTTAAAAAAAATAAATAAATCCCTATTATATTCTAACTATAATTCTTTCTGCGTCCTGATTCTATGGGTTTTGGATGAATAGATTCAACACAAATGTCACTGTCCCAGACAAAGGTTGTTTGCAGGTTGAGTAAACAGAGGCAAGCTAGAAATCAATACTACCAAAGAACAAGATTACCAGAATTAAGTCAGAACTGCAGAGGGGAAAGGCCTTCAGCTTCCTAGGTTTTAAAAGGAATGTTTATGATAATTGTAGAAAATATATCAGCATAGGAGATAATGAAGATGGCTAAAGGCCCTAGTATCCTTCACCTCCTCCCCCTCCCCAAAAAACCCAGCAACCATGGAAATGTCGCTCTGTTCTTATTTCCTTAAGAAAGTTCTCGTCCTACCGAGAAGTCTCACTATTGCTGACTTTACCTCCTGGTTCCTTAGTGTATAGATGAAGGGATTCAGCATTGGTATCACCACTGCATACAAGAGAGAGATAAAAGTGCCTTTTTGGGCTGAATACGCAGAGGGAGGCTGGAAATAAAGGCAACTGATAGTGCTGTAGAACAAGATCACCACAGCCAGATGTGAGCCACAGGTGGAAACTGCTTTGTATTTCCCAGCGGTTGAGGGAATTTTTATGATTGTGGAGAATATTAGCGCATAGGAGACAATGATGGCAGCTAAAGG
>NW_015411811.1:0-1902 GCF_001527695.2 Protobothrops mucrosquamatus
ACCTTCAGACAAGCAGAGGAAAAGGGGGGAGCCAGATTCATTTAACAACCCAGTTACCAATTTAACTACAATTTGGGGGAAGCTGTGGCTGTTTCAGTGCAGTTACATGACCCTCACTTTCAAAGCTTCATGACAGTTTCCCAGCCACTCTTGCAATCCCTACTTTCCTCCTTCATCCAGCAGCAGCCACTGACCTGGAGGAAGGGAAGGGGACAGGAGGGAAGGGATATTCCCGATGCTTCTTGCCTGATTCCCACAAGGAAACTCAATGGGAAAACCAGCTGGAAGTCAGAAGTCATTGTTGCTTCCACTGCTTTTTTTTGCCTATCCTTGGTCATTCTGTTTCTCTGTTTAGGTAAGGAAATATCTCTGAAACAATGACCCAACAGGGGACAGGCTGTCTAATCTCTAATGAAGTTCAACTGCTTATGCGACAGAGAGTGGACAGTTAAGGACATTAAGAATAACACTGGGAGCTCTACTTAACTAATTTAAATTTAAAATAACCGAATTACAATTGAAACAAGAGTTGTATGCTTGCCCAGGCCTCACCCCCTTTTTAGAGAGTAGCTCAGGTCATTAAATGCCAAGCATGTCCTCAACGGCGGAAAAAGGCTGTGTGTAGTATGTATTATCCAAGGTGCTTAACTAGAAAATCCTGAACCACAGGACTTTCAACAAACAACACAACTGTGTCTTTATTTACATATTTATTCCCATATTTATAGTCTGCACTTAGCAATCTCTCTCAACCTCTTCCCTCTGAAATAACAAGACGCCCACTGAAAACACTGCATCATCAGTCAGAGAAATAATTTGCCAACTATAATAAAAGAAGAGTGGAAAGAAAGAAAAGGAAAATGGGGGATTCAACATCCAACAATTTCTGAGCAAAATGCACAACAAACACTTCAAAGAATCCCAAAGTTTGAGTAGGCCACTAAGTCTTAAGGCAGAGCAAAGATAAATTGATTAGGATGCTGAGAATCTGGAAAGAGGCATCCTATAATGGGGTTCCACAATCTGGGAAGAGGCATCCTATAATAGGGTTCCACAATCTGGGAAAGGCATCCTATAATGGGGTTCCACAACTAAGAAGGCCCTCAACATGTCCTTAACTACCACCTTGGGGAGAAAGAGAGAATTCTAAGACTTGGATCCCAGAACATCTTGGGGAAGGCAGATCTAATGCAGGAAATTTCTGCTGAGCCTTTGGAATTATTAAAAAAAAAACCCCACAAGCACAAAGCCAAAAGTCATGGAACTCAGATTTGGAGGTTGTTTATCTTCCCACCTCTGTCATTCAAGGCTAAATTCATACTATGCCAAATATTTGGCATAAAAATTAGGAGCAAGAAACGTAAGGTAAGGTAAAGCCACACTTGGAATACTGCATCCAGTTTTGGTCACCACGATATAAAAAACGATGCTGAGACTCTAGAAAGAGTACAGAGAAGAACAACAAAGATGATCAGGGGACTGGAGGCTAAAACATATAAGGAACGGTTGCTGGAATTGGGTATGTCTAGTTTAATGAAGAGAAGGATGAGGGGAGACATGATAGCAGTCTTCCAATATCTCAGGGGTTGCCCCAAAGAACAGGGGGTCAAGCTATTCTCCAAAGCCCCAGAGGGCAGGACAAGAAGCAGCAGATGGAAACTAATCAAGGAGAGAAGCAACCTAGAACTAAGAAAAAATTTCTTGACAGTTAGAATAATTAACCAGTGGAACAATCTGCCTCCAAAAGCGGTGAATGCTCCAACACTGGAAGTTTTTAAGAAGAGACTGGACAGCCATTTGTCTGAAATGGTATAGGTTTCCTGTCTGGGCAGGGGGTTGGACTAGAAGACCTCCAAGGTGCCTTCCAACTCTGTTATTCTATTCTGTTCTAAACACTTATTT
>NW_015411812.1:0-1902 GCF_001527695.2 Protobothrops mucrosquamatus
GATTCCTGGGTACTCCCAAATGCTGGTGGAACCAGGAATGAGCCCAGGAAGGGCTGCCCTTCCCCCCCTGAGACTTTGCCCCATCCAACAGCCCACCTGCCTGCCCCCAAAGACCCCTCCCGCTACATCTGAGAAACTCATCCCTCATCACATCTGTCCGAGGGGAGCAAAGCACCTGGAGCAGGCTTGGGGTGCGGGGGGCCTCCCCGGTTCCCCCGCTGCAGCTGCTTCCTCGGTAATGAGGGCTGCCTGGCTCTGGGCGGTCCCTCTTGGCCGGAGGGTCCTGGGGGAGGCCGCCTGCTCCCGCGCGTCCAGTTGTTCACGGAGGCGGCGTGGGAAGCCTCAGCCTCTACAGGGCACATGGAAGGAGCCCACCCGGCTTGGCATGTCAGCAAACAGAATGGGACAACTCGCCACAGCCAGCTCGCCATGGGACAATTTAACAATTCAGTCGACTTATTTAAAATAAATATTTTAATTTTTGCCATCCGCCGTTCATCCTTTCTTTAATGGTTCTGTTCCACCATTTCTTCGATATTAGTGTGGTTCTCGTCCCGTGGCGACTCGGCTCTGGCGAGTCGTCCTGGGCAGGGGAGGGTCCAAGATGGCAGAGGCTGACCCTTGAGCCACTCCTTCATCACTGCCACATCTGGACTCTTTGACCAAACTACAGGTAGCCTTTGACTTGTGAGAATTCGTTTTAGTGGCCATTCGAAATTACCAGGGCCCTGAAAAAAGTGAGTTGTGACCGTTTTTCACACTTACGCCCGTTGCAGCTTCCCCGTGGTCACGTGATCAAAATTCAGAAGTTGGGCAACTGACTCGTATTTATGACGGGTCCTGGGGTTACGTGATCCCCTTTCGCGATCTTCTGATGAATAAGGTCAATGGAAAAGCCAGATTCACTTAACAACCGGGTTACTAACTGAGGAACTGCAGTGATTCACTCAGTAACGGTGGCAAGAAATGTAAAATGGGGAAAAGCCTACTTGGCCTCTGTCTTGCTGACAGCAGAATTTTTAGGCTCACTTGTGGTCGTAAGCCGAGGATTCCCTGTAGCAGGCTGTCTGACCACGGGCACAGGGACTGGAGGCTAAAGCATACAAGGAACGGTTGCTGCAATTGGGGATGTCTAGTTTAATGAAGAGAAGGACGGGGGGGGGACATGATAGCAGCCTTCCAGTATCTCAGGGGCTGCCCCAAAGAAGAGGGAGTCAAGCTGTTCTCCAAAGCCCCTGAAGGCAGGAGAAGAAGCAACGGGTGGAAACTAATCAAGGAGAGAAGCAACCTAGAACTAAGGAGAAACTTCCTGACAGTGAGAACAATTAACCGGTGGAACCACCTGCCTCCAGAAGCGGTGAATGCTCCGACACTGGAAGTTTTTAAGAAGAGACTGGACAGCCATTTGTCCGAAATGGTGTAGGGTTTCCTGCCTGAGCAGGGGGTTGGACTAGATGACCTCCAAGGTCCCTTCCAACTTTTTTTATTATTATTATTATTATTATTATTATTATTAGTATTATTATTATTATTATTATTATTATTATTATTATTATTATTATTATTATTATTATTATTATTATTATTATTAAACTGCCACGAGTCGAGCAGAGTCCAGGGTGCCTCTTGTACCTGGTCCTCCTGAAAGAGTGTGCAACTCACTCAGGACAGCCCACCCACCCCCACCATCAGCAACCATTGCTTAATAATAATAATAATAATAATAATAATAATAATAATAATAATAATAATAATAATAATAATAATAATAATAATAGTAAAATTGGAAGGGACCTTGGAGGTCATCTAGTCCAACCCCCTGCTCAGGCAGGAAACCCTATACCATTTTGGACAAATGGCTGTCCAGTCTCTTCTTAAAAACTTCCAGTGTTGGAGCATTCA
>NW_015411813.1:0-1902 GCF_001527695.2 Protobothrops mucrosquamatus
AGAGAGAGAGAGAGAGAGAGAGAGAGAGAGAGAGAGAGAGAGAGAGAGAGAGAGAGAGAGAGAGAGAGAGAGAGAGAGAGAGAGAGAGAGAGAAGTGGGGTGCTTGGTTCTCAAGTCGTGATTCATGCCATGGATGAATCATATATCCAATCACTCGCCGTGGTCAGAACCCTTTCAGCAGTGGCTTTCTCTTTTGAAGAGCTGAAAAAATATTTTGTTTTGGGAGGAAGAAGGGAAAGGAAAGGGAAAGGGAAAGGGAAAGGGAGGGAAAGGGAAAGGAAAGGGAAGGGAAGGAAAGGAAAGGAAAGGAAAAGAAAGAAGGAAAGGAAAGGAAAGGAAAGGAAAGAAGAAAAAGAAAGGAAAGGAAAGGAAAGAAGGAAAGGAAAAGAAAGGAAAAGAGAAAGAAAGGAAAAGAGAAAGAAAGAAAGAAAGAAAGAAAGAAAAAGAGAAAGAAAGAAAGAAAGAAAGAGAAAAAAGAAAGGAAGGAAGGAAGGAAGGAAGGAAGGAAGGAAGGAAGGAAGGAAGGAAGGAAGGAAGGAAGGAAGGAAGGCGACAATCTCCCAATTCCTTCCTACTCTTCCAGGGTATCATTTGCAATTTAAAGCCAACCTGGGGAGTGTCCTAACAATAGACCGGCCCATAAAACAGTTGAGGCCTTCCCGCATGCCTAATAAGGTTGATGTTGAGCTATTTAGTCCTTTGTCCTACCATAATATCTACTTAATGCAGTTCAATGGGAGTGGACTGTTAGAAGTATTAAAGATTCTATTAAGTCTTTATCAAAGCCACTTGATTCTATTAAAAAAAAAACCAGAGTGGCTGGGAGCATTTAAATTTAGGGATGTAATGGCAAAAAGGGGATGAAAGCAGGAGTGATGTTGTATGTATGTGGGAGGGGGGAGAGAGAAATGTCTATTTAACAAAAAAAGAGAAAGGGGAGCTTGTCCTATCACAATAAAACTATCCATTACTAGCAGATCTACCTGAACTTTATCACAGAAGCGATTGGCATGAATTTTGTAAGGAAAAGGGCTACATTCTGAAATACAGCTTTTGTCCAATTTCCGTGATGTCCAGAGTCTAGTTAGATTTCTACCAGAGCTACAGTCCTCTTCAACTTGAGATCAGTTCTGGCCAAATCAAAATGAAATCTAACTTGTTGACTTTCTGATGACATCCCTACAGACCTCTGGAGTCTCCTTCCATGAGAGGGCCCATTAAATCGGCCCCACCTTCTTTGAAATAAATATCCTCAGGTTTATTAGGCAACATCTGATAAATGGTAGGTGGGCTAACACTAGTTGTTCATTCTGTGGGGTAGTTTTAAATCAGAATTATGCAGGGCTCACTGCTACCGCTGGGAGGGGGTGGGGGGGAGAAAAGCTGGGGAGGGGAGGGGTGACAGTCAGAATGTCACACATTGCTTTGCCTTGGCTTGAAGAGGCCAGCACTAAGCTGTCTTTTCAACCATAGTCAAAACCGTCCATCTGGCTCCCCTAAAACTCTCTTCTTTAGCTTGTTCAACTTGCTGTCGGCTGATTGGGCTTTGTGAAGCAGAAGTAACACCATCAATGGTCTAAAACCCTCGGCCACTTGAGAGTATTACATTTCATTTCATGCTTGACTTAATCAAAACTGGGGAAATGAAATTTACACCTTTTTGATGTGCTTTTCCCTGCTGGTTAAGGAGAAAAATCTGAACCCATTTGATCTTCATAGGCATCCAGTAAATGACCAAATAGGCCAAGTGGCCAAAAGCAGATGGTTGCCAGTTGCCTGGGACGCTGGATCCTTTTGAATGGAGTTTTGTACAACAAAGTCTTCGATTCTCCAAACTTCTTCAGTGTTGATTTAATGTTAGAAAGTGAGAGGAGGAGGAGGAGGAGGAGAAGGAGGAGGAGG
>NW_015411814.1:0-1902 GCF_001527695.2 Protobothrops mucrosquamatus
TGAAGACGTTTCGCTTCTCATCCAAGAAGCTTCTTCAGATCTGACTGGCTGGTGGGGAATGGATGCAAATGCAACTGACCAGCTGTCTGCAAGGAGTATAAATCCTTCCATCCTCCACCATCCAGTCAGAAGTGAAGAAGCTTCTTGGATGAGAAGCGAAACAAGAAAGTCCAGTTGCCTCTTGAAAAAGCATCTTTGGGACAGCAAGAAGGATAATAAGAAAGGGACCTTGGAGGTCATCTAGTCCAACCCCCTGCTCAGGCAGGAAACCCTACACCATTTCGGACAAATGGCTGTCCAGTCTCTTCTTAAAAACTTCCAGTGTTGGAGCATTCACCGCTTCTGGAGGCAGGTTGTTCCACTGGTTAATTGTTCCAACTGTCAGGAAGTTTCTCCTTAGTTCTAGGTTGCTTCTCTCCTTGATTACTTTCTATCTGTTGCTTCTTGTCCTGCCTTCAGGCGCTTTGGAGAATAGAATAGAATAATGATAATGATAATAATAAAGTTGGAAGGGACCTTGGAGGTCATCTAGTCCAACCACCTGCTCAGGCAGGAAACCCTATACCATTTCAGACAAATGTTTGCCCAATCTCTTCTTAAAAGCTTCCAGTGCTTCTCTCCTTGATGAGTTTCCATCCGTCGCTTCTTGTCCTGCCTTCTGGCGCTTTGGAGAAGTTAGAACTGAAGAAGCTTCTTGGATAAGAAGCAAAACATTTTTCAAAGAAAAAAAAACCTCCAACAATTCCAGTTGGATGTTGAAAAAAAGCACTTTGGGGGGGGACTAAGACTGAGAAATGCCTGTTCTTAGGATGAACAAGAACACGTTAATGTCCAGGACGCTAGCAAATCTGAAATTATGTTTACTGGAATGTGTCTCAGAAAAGTCTCTATTCAGAAGCCGCCAAAGCTCTTTGATGGCTTAATCAAAGGACCGTTATTAAGCACATTACCAGGAAAAGTAGAACTACATCGTGGAGTTAATCAAGTAAAATTTCCTTGAGAACGTAATTGCCAAATTGCAGACCTGCTAGCAGCATTTGAATGAAGCAAGCGAAGGGAATTCTCTAAACAAAACGAAAAGGGATTATAGGCTTCATTGGTCTAAAAACCCAGTACAGGTCCTCCACTTACAACCATTCATTTAGCGACCGTTCGAAGTTACGCCGACCCTGAAAAAAAAACGACTGACAAGCGTTTTTCACACGACGGTTGCAGCACCCCCGCGGTCGCGTGATTAAAACTCAGACGCTTGGCAACTGACTCGTATTTACGACGGTGGCCGTGTTCCGGGGACAGGGGATTCCCCCTTTGGCGACCTGACAAAACAAAGTCGACAGGCAAGGCAGAGCCACTTAGCAGCCGTGCTACTAATTTAACAACTGCCGTGATTCACTTTGCAACAGTGGGAAGAAAGGTTGTAGAACGGGGCAAAATTCACTGAACGACTGACTCGCTTAGCAGCAAAAAAATTGGGGCTCAATTGTGGTGGTAAGCTGAGGACTACCTGTAACACAGATCAGGGAAATTTGCAGGATATGTCCAAAAAAAGTCAAGATGACGGCTGAAACAGTGGAATTAAAATCCCATCTCTTTTTTTAATGGGTGTCATAAGAACGTTTGGATTCCACCACAGCTGTTTTTGCCGAGATCCGGCAAGAGAGAGAGAGAGAGAGAGAGAGAGAGAGAGAGAGAGAGAGACAGAGAGAGGCACACACACACACACACACATACACACACACACACAGACAGAGAGAGAGAGAGAGAGAGAGAGAGAGAGAGAGAGAGAGAGAGAAAGAGAGAGAGAGAGAGAGATGCTGCTTCCTGCTTCCTGGTGAGACACAGGAAAGGCAGGAGCCCCGCCCAATAAGCTTGTCAGCTTGTCGGAGAACAGCGTGAGGCCAC
>NW_015411816.1:0-1901 GCF_001527695.2 Protobothrops mucrosquamatus
ATAAATTATTTAATAGTTGGTAAACATTGTATTTGCTGGGTTTACATTTGTAAAGAAAAATCATTAACCATTGGTTTCTATGATCCATAATCCACATAGTACATTTAGTTGATTTCCCCTTTTCCCCAAAATGTCTTCTTTGTAAACCTTGAAATAATACAGTTCTTATTATTTTGATAAATAACAGTTACATATATGATTTTTCCCAATATTCCTAGAAATAATGATCAATATAATATTTCTTTTCTATCTAATCATTCTGGTTGCCTCATCTTATATCCTGTTACAGTCCTTATTTAGATTGGTTTCTCCCATAAAGTTCAAAGTATTCTTGCTGGTTAAGATTTTCTCAACAGTTAATTACATTTAAAGATTTAAATCCATTTTTCCCATATAAACCATCTCAACACTTTTACATTTCTTAAAGAATAGGTAAAAACAATAAAGAAAAGGAAAAGAGATCAAGAGTAAAGAAACATAAAAAGTAAAATACTACTTAAAATATATATTCCTCCTAAGCTAACATATATTCATTCCCAAAATTTCTTATTCTTTTTAACCATGATTAAAATATATTTAATCTTTAAATATTCCATTTAATGTGCCTAGTCATCTAATCCTTTAACTCTTATTCAAAACATTTTTTTTTCTTTTTTATACTTTACAATTTCCCTAAATTCAGACACATTTAATTATCTAAAACATTTCCTTCATTCTAGGCCATTTCAGCAGTATTATACTACTTATATCAAGAAATAAAATAAAAAGGGGGGGGGGAAGCATACAGTATTATTTAAGGAATTCATCTCTCTTAGAATGACATATGTATTCAAAATCTTTTCTATTTCTTTAACCATATTCAAACAAATGTTTCTTTTTTAAATATTCTCTCTGGTAGATCCCATCATCTATTTTCTTAATTTTCACTTTGATCTTTTTCCTTTAACCAGTATCTTTCTTGATCAATGTGTTTTGCTGAATTAAAATGTTTTCCATATATTCATGACTGTTGCTGTAGGTATAAGAAGTAAATGGAATAAAGTATCTTTATGTGAAGCTTTTGCCTTTCCATGTTTCTTGAAAATGTTTTTCTCTTTCTCCTTCTTTGCTTCTCTTATCACTCCCTTTCTCTCTGATGTTTTCAACATCTCTACATTTCATTTTATCCAATCTGTTTTTTTGTCCTCAGATTTATTTTGTAGTCTTAAGGAATGAGTTGTTTTTTTCCATTTCTTGTAAATTTCCCCCCACTAGGATTAAATTAAATTAAATTAAATTTCTTGCTTTGTTAAGTTCCGTCTTTGAGTCTCTATTTTCAATTTTATGTCCACTTATTTGTTTTGTCTGCTCCTTCTCTGTTGTTGTTTCCTGAAAGTTTTTGTTGTTGTAAAGTTAACTTGGAAATAGATTGATTTGTATTTTCAAAGTTATTTTGGATTTCTTTGTGATTTGAACTCAGTGTTATTTGAATTAATTACGGTATACTACATATATCCTCCTGAGAGGTATTTATGTTTTCTTGGTGTGTTCTGTCTACATGTCTCTGATCTATGATGGGCAAAAATTGGAGTTTTCTTTCTTATCTGCAAATAGCTTTAGAGTCCCAGTTAAATAGATATTTGCAATCCAAATAGTTCAAAAAAGATTTTTTCCCCTAAAGTTTATAATTCTCTCTTTGTCTGCAGCCCAGATTTGGTGTCTTTTTTTGTCACAGCTGTTCTTTATTATTAAAGCTTTGAAGGTCACAAACACAGATTAGCTTTTCCCAGGTTTTGGCAAGTTCTCTATGGAAATCATAGCTGTCATAATCTTCATTTACCACTAGGTATTAGCATCTATTTAGTTTTCAATATGAACAATGGTCTTTAAAATGAGAGTCTTAACCATTCAACAATCTTAAA
>NW_015411817.1:0-1901 GCF_001527695.2 Protobothrops mucrosquamatus
GCTGGCTCAGGAATTCTGGGAGTTGAAGTCCACGAGTCATAAAAGAGCCATAGTTCCCTCATGCTGACCCAGGAATTCTGGGAGTTGAAGTCCACAAGTCATGAAGGGGCCATAGTTCCCCCATGCTGACCCAGGAATTCTGGGAGTTGAAGTCCACAAGTCATGAAGGGGCCATAGTTCCCCCATGCTGGCTCAGGAATTCTGGGAGTTGAAGTCCACGAGTCATAAAAGAGCCAAGATGGCCTACCTCTGGGTTAGGGGGTGACATGATACGGCCTTCCAGTACTTGAGGGACTGTCCCAGAGAAGAGAGGGTCAACTTATTCTCCATAGCATCCAAGCGCAGGTCAAGAAGCAATGGGTGGAAGCTCCTCAGAGGGAGATCCAGACTGGAAATTAGGAAGAATTTCCTGAAAAGTAGAATGATTCATCATCAATGGAACAGCTTGCCTCGTGAAGTTGTGGGTGCTCCATCACTGGAGGTCTTCAAGAAAAGATTGGTCAGCCGTAAGGTCCTGAATTGAACCTTAAAACCCCTAGAAACGGGTCTTTTGTGCCATCGGTTGAAAAAGGTAGTTTTATTTAGGGGTTGAAGTTGCGGCAGATCTGACCCCACCTGCCTTGGGTGGGGGGTTGGTCTAAACCTCTGAGGTCCCTTCCAGCCGATTCTATGAATAACATTCAACAAACACACAAACAAATGCACCTCCATCCAATTCACTTAACTTCAAGGCCCAAGTTGTTATTCGTATGCTAGGTAGCGAGATGTCCACAAACCCACTCATGAAATAAAGACTCCAAACAGGTATATGCTTCATTCTAATTTATTACACGAAATAAATATTAACATTTCTTGGTAATCTCTTCTATTTAGATTCAATAAACCAACAAAAAAAGTTAACCATGTTGCAAACGAGCAATCTTACATTTGTTCCTCTAAAATGGAAGGGGGAAAAAAAGACTTAAGCTTTTTGTGTACTGAGTAGTTGAAATTATGAAAATCTAGATCTGATGTAAGGTGTAGATAAGTATCCAAAGGGAACTAGGTTAAATTTGTTATGTAAACCTACTTTTCTTTTTAAACAACTAATGTGAATGCTTAAGAAAAGCAATTCAAGATTTGAAAAAGAACTTCCTTCAGACAGTAATTTTCTCCTCATCAAATTTTACAGCAAAAGAATCTTCCTTGTTATGTCTGAAAGAATCCTAGTTAAGCACAAGCCTTATATAGAAGCCTGAGTTCTGTTGCCTTTAAAACACCCCCAAGATTAAGTGTGGTGTTGTTGTTTAATTGGATGGTGTGCATAAACATTACACTCCGTAGATAGCAAAAATATCTTTTATTTATAATTTACATTTCCACAAATGAAAAAAAATGTACAATTTTTTTCTTACATATACAGTCTATTCCTGTTAAATTTGTACACCATCTACAGAACTTCCACACGATAGACACCTGACACGGTGCAGGCAATAAGAAATTCAAATACAAAAATGTATTTATTAACCAAGTCAGTAGCTGGGGCCCTGCCCCAGGCAAACGTTTTATTCATATAAAAATTATTTGCATTCGAGAATCAGTAGGACACAATAAGTATTTCTCTGTAATTAAAAAAAAAACCCCACAGTTTAAACCGATTCAACCTTTTCAGGCTCTGTTTTAATTTCAGCAGATTCAGGTGTATTCCCCTCAGTGCAATCATTAGCTTTCTCTTCCGGTTCTTCTTTGACTTTGGGGCTGTTACAGGAGTCCTGTCCTTCTTGTTTGACAATATTTAACATAATATTTAGTGGGTTCTCCACAGGAGTTTTGCTTGGAGATGGGGTGGAATCAAACGATGAAGTCTGCAAGTCAAAATTAACACGTCACATGTGGGATGGAGGGTGAAGGGGTTTTTTTTT
>NW_015411818.1:0-1901 GCF_001527695.2 Protobothrops mucrosquamatus
TAACCGTCTCAAGACCTGCTTCCGTCTCCTCCCCCTGGGCCAACCAGTCGGAGTCCAAGCCTTCCCGGATCCGAGCGACTTTGTCATACAGATATTGTGCAAAATCCTCGGCCCTCCCCTCCAGAGGATCCCCCCCTCCCCTCAGTTGGAGGAGAGAGCGGGTCACCCTGAAGAGGGCGGCCGGGCGATTATCTGATGAAGATAGAATGGAAAGCTACACATTGACTGGTATTGAGAAGAGGGCTGTTGTCATCCAGGAATCTCCAGTGGCAGTACTGGTCTACAGCTCTACACATAGCTGAATAGAAGAGCATTTTGTTCCCTGCTGCATAGTGGCTTCCCACTATTCAGTGATGAAGGAAGGATGCCAAGGCGGCAAAAATTTTGCCACTTCCAACCTGTAAATCCTTTTCTTTAATGATAGATCAACTGTTGGCAAAACATCTATCATCCAGGATTTAATCCTGAATACAAATGCTGATCTTCCCTGTATCATAGAAACCTACAGAAGGTAAGGAAATTCATCTCTCTTAGCTTTAACTATGGCACTAGGCTACTCTATGATACAACAGGCTAACCTTGGTAAGGCAGGAATACATATTGACCATGAACTATAGAAAATCCATTTCATTCTGTTCTATTTTTCATATAATACCATGCCCTTTTGAAGAAGGTCAATAGACCTGGGTTGCAAACAACTTAATCAAAACAAAGATAGTTTGGGGAAAATCTTTCCTGTCATGTAGTGATCACCTGGATTTTGCAGGTCAAATCTGATAGCCCTAAACTGAATCCATGCCATTGACCTATCATACCCTAGCAACAGGACTGCATCAGGTTTTCTATACTGTTCAATAGCTACATGGGTCTGCTGGGGAAGACCATCAGAGTTTTGGAATGGAAGATAACATCAAATAATTTCCAGATCTAGTGTTCCTTACCAGCCACTTTCAAGGAAACAATCAGTAACCAATAGTTTATAATGAACTATATGAAGGAGAACAAGCAGAACTTAATATTTACCAGGCTGGTCAATAAGAAATTAGACTTAAGAGTAAACTGTGAGGTTGTGCTCTTTCTGAAATAAGAGGCTTGCAGTCTGGGAATACTTCCTGAATCTGAGTGCCACTGGACTCACAGATAGCATCAGGGATCAGGATTCCCTTTGCATAATTACACCTAACTTATCATATTTGCAGCCTTTCTTGGGCCAGTCAGATTTGGTAACATTTATCCAAACCTATCTTTGAAAAATGTATGGATGGTGCAATGGATTAAAAAATAGGGAACTTAAGCTGCTAGCCAGTATAAAGAACAAGAATAATATATTGCCCATATTATTATGCATTGGTATTTAGGCCTAAAATTCTTAAGGCCTGAGATGGCTCACCTTTTTTTATTACAAAACCATCTGGCTGGCTAAATCTGCAGAGAAGCCCTTTTGATTATGCCCCTTCAATCAAAAGTCTGTTTTCTGGCTTATGGAAAATAGCTTTCTGCTACATTGTTCTAGGCTGTGGAACACACCCCCTTAGAATTTATTCATTCTATTTTTATACTGCTTTTTCATAAGATTCATAGTAGTATACAATGCATCATCAATCCCGCATCCTAAAACCAAATGGCATGCATAACTCATGGAATATTGCTAAAAGACATCCAATGAAAAATACTTGGAAATAAATGACTTTTGAAAAGTATACATTTTACTGTCTTCAGAAATGCAAGAAGTGTAGGACTGTGTGTATCATTTCGGCAAGGTCTTCCATAGGGTTGGGGCCACCAGGGAAAAGAGCTATCTTTGGGTCCCGATTTAACTTCCCATGGGGGTGGGATACTGAGGACCCATCCTAGAAGGTCACATAGGACGGAGAAAAAAAGAATCCTTCTGAATAAGGTAA
>NW_015411819.1:0-1901 GCF_001527695.2 Protobothrops mucrosquamatus
GGTCCAAAAAGATCTTGACAGACTTGAGCAATGGGCCTTATCCAACAAAATGAATTTTAATATGAAGAAAAGCAAAGTGTTACATTTAGGCAGGAAAAACCAAAGTTATAAGTACAGATTAGGTGAGATCTGTCTCAAAAACAGTAACTGTGAGAGGGACCTTGGAGTCCTAGTGGACAATCACTTGACTATGAGCCAGTTGTGTGCAGCAGCAGCCAAAAAAGCAAACACAATCCTGGGTTGTATAAATAGAGGCATAGAATCAAGATCACACACTTGGAATACTGCAACCAGTTTTGGTCACCATACTATAAAAAGGATGTTGAGACCTTGGAAAAAGTTCAGAGAAGAGCAACTAAGATGATCCAAGGCCTGGAGACTAAAACACATGAAGAACAGCTGCAGGACTTGGGTTTGGCTAGTCTAGAAAAAAGAAGAAACAAGGGTGACATGATAGCAGTATTCCAGTACTTGAGGGGCTGCCATAAAGAAGAGGGGGTCAAATTATTCTCCAAAGCACCTAAAGGCTGGACAAGAAGCAATGGTTGTAAATTGATCAAGGAGAGAAGCAACCTGGAATTAAGGAGAAACTTCCTAACAGTGAGCATAATTAACCAGTGGAACAGCTTGCCTTCAGAAGTTGTGGGTGCTCCATCACTGGAGGTTTTTAAGAAGAGGCTAGACAGTCACTTATCTGAAATGGTATAGGTCAGTGGTGGCGAACCTATGGTACGCGTGCCAGAGGCGGCACTCGGAGCCCTCTCTGTGGGCATGTGCGCCATGCCCCGGAGATGGCAACCGTCCCTCTTCAACCAGCCGCCCGCTAACTCGCCGAGGTCCCACGTGGCCGGATGCATCCCAGCACCCATGCGCTCGTTGGCCTCTGTGTGCGGGGGCCGATGGTGTCAGGCAGCAGCTGCCCCGGTCCCTGCTTCACCTTGCCCTGCGACATGGCACCCCCACCCTGCCTCGCCTTGCATCGCCTCACCCCACAGAACCAGCCCACCACCCCATCTGCCAGAGACCCCTGGATCTCCCCAAACCCTGCCCAGCCCCCACAGGTGTCCCTCCCCATGAGCAACATCGGGCTGGTCATGCCCACCCTGGCCACGTCCACCCATCTGCCATGACCACTGTAGCCATGCCCACCCAGCGGGCCACGCCCACCTGGCAATACATAAGTGGGTTTTGGGTTGAAGTTTGGGCACTCAGTCTCTAAAAGGTTTGCCATCACTGGTATAGGTTCTCCTGCTTGAGCCGGGGGCTGGACTAGAAGACCTCCATGGTCCCTTGCAGCTCTATTCTATTCTGTTCTGTTCAATTTCATCGTCATCATTCAGTAATGGAGCTATTTTGTTTATCCATTAGTGGTTCTACCAAATAGCAAAGATTTAAAAGAATAGTGCAACCAGCAATGCACTTTATGATCTCTTTCATTCTGTCTTTCTCACAAACCTACTCTTAAAAGCTGCTTTTTCCTTATACGCAAGTTGTGGAAGGTGTCTCCCCCTCTCCTTGGACTTACTTCAGTAACACCATCATCAAGTTATTATAAAATATTAATAATAATGATAATAATGATAATAATGATAATAATGATGATGATGATAATAATAATAATAATAATAATAATAATAATAATAATAATAATAATAATAATAATAATAATAATAATAATAATAATAATAATAATAATAATAAAAAAGTTGGAAGGGACCTTGGAGGTCATCTAGTCCAACCCCCTGCTCAGGCAGGAAACCCTATACCATTTCGGACAAATGGCTGTCCAGTCTCTTCTTAAAAACCTCCAGTGTTGGAGCATTCACCACTTCTGGAGGCAGGTTGTTCCACTGGTTAATTGTTCTAACTGTCAGGAAGTTTCTCCTTAGTTCTAGGTTGCT
>NW_015411820.1:0-1901 GCF_001527695.2 Protobothrops mucrosquamatus
GACTGTGCAATGTTCTGTAAAATTAAAGTAAAAATATAAGACTATCCAATATAAACTCGTGGAAAAAAATAAGAGTTTTTTGCTCTGTTTGAAGCAATCCATCATCCTGGTTTCATAGTACAAATAGCACACAAAAAACCTTAAGAAGAAAATGCTTGCTGTCGTAATATGCCGATGGTGACAGTTAATAGGAATTGTTCCTCAGAACAAATGGAGGAACTTAGAATAAATTAGATTTTGTGGATCCATCCCACAGTCAGAAAATGCCACGTTGTTATTGTTGCAGTGGAACTGGCTTGTTTAAGATACAGACCTGTGAACCCCATTAAGGCAAGGAGGACTCCGATATCTCATGGAGGAACAGTGAAAACACCAAAGGTCCCAAATTCCAGGAATTGCATTAGTGGTATTTTGCTGAGGTTTGAAACTGCAAGTTCATTTTGAACAGACATATAAATTTTAAATCCAAAGTAAGATAAATACAAGGATGACTGCAATAGGGAAGAAATGGATTTCTCCCCATTCTGAAGGTAAAGAAGAAAAATGATTCGAAAATGATGAGTTGGGAGATTTGCAGAGCTCAGCGAGGAATTTAGTTCCCGATGGCTTGGTAACCCATTGCTGTTTTCAAGCTGTTGAGAAAAAAAAATCCCTTGCAATGTGTATTGGGGCATGCAAGCACATATATAGAAGTATGCTTACACAGAGAGAGGGAGAGGGAGAGGACAGGAGGGAGGGGAGCAGGAGAGGGAGAGGGGCAGAGAGAGATTAAAATTAGAATTCCTCATCTGAACTACATTCGTTATGGATTTGAATTTCAGTGTGGAGATTCCCCCAGGCTAATGCTCGTGGGTGTTAATAGATAATTGCCTCTAATGTCATTGATTTTGACCGGTCTTTGGCTCAGTAAAAATTAAAGCAGTCTTGTAAATCTGAAGTCACTATCTGCATGGTAGAGAGACAGACATAAAGATGTTAATGAGCTAAATTTGGGGGGCAAAAGAGGAGCTACGTGCTAATTTCTTCCCCTATGACGTTTCTCTCTTTACATCAGGAATGTCCAACCTTGGCAACATTAAGACTTGTGAACTTCAACTCCCAGAATTCATTGCCGGCTGGGGACTTCTGAGACTTGAAGACCACAAGTCTTAAGGTTGCCAAGGGTGGACACCCTCCTGCTTTGCATAAATTCTGGGAAGTCCTGCAATGAAATGGCATTTTAGGCTGACCTCCCTAAATCCAGAAGCCCCACATTTGCTGATTGAATGGAT
Organism: Protobothrops mucrosquamatus; assembly: GCF_001527695.2. NCBI lineage: Eukaryota > Metazoa > Chordata > Lepidosauria > Squamata > Viperidae > Protobothrops > Protobothrops mucrosquamatus. The sequence goes on from NW_015411820.1 coordinate 1,272, forward strand.
ATTTGGGAGTCCAGAAGTGGTGAATGCTCCAACACTGGAAGTTTTTAAGAAGAGACTGGACAGCCATTTGTCCGAAATGGTATAGGGCAGTGGTGGCGAACCTCTGGCACGGGTGCCAGAGGCGGCACTCAGAGCCCTCTCTGTGGGCACGCGCACCATCGCCCCAGTCCTAGGCCTTCAGCTGGGTTTTATAAAACCTTTTCACTTTAGGCCTCCGCCACCATGTGCAAAAAACAAAAAGGTTCAATCAATCAGTCAATTTCAAAAAAGATCTTGCAAAGTTGGAATTGATTGATTGAACTTTTTAGTCCCACCCATTCTGCCGTTACCACCGCAGCCACGCCCAGCCAATGGGCCATGCCCACCCAATTGGCCACACCCAGCCAATGGGCCACACCCACCTGGCACTCGACGATGCATAAGTGGGTTTAGGGTTGCAGTTTGGGCACTCAGTCTCTAAAAGGTTCGCCATCACTGGTATAGGGTTTCCTGCCTGAGCAGGAGGTTGGACTAGATGATCTCCAAGGTCCCTCCCAACTTTATTATTATTATTATTATTATTATTATTATTATTATTATTATTATTATTATTATTATTATTATTATTATTATTATTATTATTATTATTAT
>NW_015411821.1:0-1901 GCF_001527695.2 Protobothrops mucrosquamatus
AAGAAGAAGAAGAAGAAGAAGAAGAAGAAGAAGAAGAAGAAGAAGAAGAAGAAGAAGAAGAAGAAGAAGAAGAAGAAGAAGAAGAAGAAGAAGAAGAAGAAGAAGAAGAAGAAGAAGAAGAAGAAGAAGAAGAAGAAGAAGAAGAAGAAGAAGAAGAAGAAGAAGAAGAAGAAGAAGAAGAAGCTCTAAATCAAACAGAGTGTATGTGTCCTCCTTGGACCCAGCTAAGCATTTTAGATCCTGGCTAGATTTGAGAAGGAATCAGTTCAGCTCATTTATTGCTCGTGTCAATGGACAAGAATCTAGTCAAAATTGAGCGGCCCTCTCTCAAGAGAGGGGGAGGGATACGACCCAACCTATCTCCTGTCTACAACACAGTCCTTTCAGCGGTTCTAAGAAGGCTCCACTCCCATTTGCACTATTCATCTGACCCTGAAGGCACAGATAAACTTCCAAGTAGCCTCCTGACTCTCAGAAAGAATCCTAACGACCAGATGACTGCAAGGAATATAAATCCTTCCATCTTCCACATTTCAGTCAGACCTGAAGAAGCTCCTTGGGGGAGAAGCAAAATGTCTTCAAGGAAAAACAAAGTCCAGTTGCCTTTTGAAAAAGCAACCATGGGACAACCATGACCTGGATGACTGAGAATCTCCATAGACATGTTTCTCCTCTGGTTCTCATGAACACAGCTCAAGAAATAAGCACCCTCCCATGCCAATTAATTATAGCGTGAGCCAAAGACAATGCCGTTACTGTGTGCTGTTCTTTTTCGAGGCTAGCTCTTCTCGGATGTGAAGTAGGCTCTTCAAGGGCATAGCCTTGGGGAAGGACACTAATGTCACTCTTGAAGGGTGGACTTCAGGAGAAGCGGGCTTGCAAAATTGTCCAGGTGCCAAGCAGATGAGGTGTTCTCATCTTGAAGTGCTGCTCCATGCCATCATGGACCATGCATACAGAAACACATCTTGTCAGGCACAATGGCAATATGGAAGACCCCATTACAACAGAAGGCGATTGATGGTGACAATGACCACCTGCGTGTCTCCTTCGTCGGAGGAACACAACAGCATTTTGCTTTAGAGGCAGGGAGTGACATTCCACGTTTGCTAGGGAAATACGCAGAGTCTCTCAACTGTAGTAGGTGCACCTTTGTTGTACTAATTGAAATCCTGAAGTATAGGCAGATTATGGCCTGCTGGCATTGACTCTATCTCTTGAGCTTTGTGGTGGAGCCAGGGAAGAATGCAAAGAACGAGTGTTAATTATGAGCTGAGCACAATTAATCATTCCTCCAATATTTCTATTTACTCCTCAACAAAAGAAGCCAGCCTCTAGTGAGGAGTTATCTCTCTTTCCCTCTCCTTCTCTTTTCTCTCTTTTTTCTCTTCTCCTTCTCCAATTCAAGGAAGCTTGAACAAAGATTATCTTTGTTCTTCACAAAAGTACAACGTGGAGAGATAAATGCATAGATCTCTTTCAGGGGTCCTTGATGCTCCCTGAGCTTGGTTGTTTTCTTACAGATGTTTCATTACCCAGACTAGGTAACATCATCAGTGCCAGGAGGTTGGCGAGGAGGAGGAGGAGGAGGAGGAGGAGGAGGAGGAGAAGGAGAAGGAGAAGGAGTTCTAAATCAAAGAAGATGACTAAAGCACACTTTCTGCTTAATGAGACTTTGTAAGGAGGAGGAGGAAGAGAAGGAGAAGGAGAAGGAGGAGAAGGAGGGGAAGGAGGAGGAGAAGGAGAAGGAGAAGGAGAAGGAGAAGAAGTTCTAAATCAACGAAGATGACTAAGGAACACTTTCTGCTTAATGAGACTTTGTAAGGAGGAGGAGAAGGAGAAGAAGAAGGAGAAGGAGAAGGAGAAGGAGAAGGAGAAGGAGAAGGAGAAGGAGAAGGAGA
>NW_015411822.1:0-1901 GCF_001527695.2 Protobothrops mucrosquamatus
TTATAGTTTTCAAGAGGTAACTCATATAAAAGACTTCTAGAGAATAAAAAGAAAATAAGTAGGAATTACCCCATATTCACTGCTTAAGCAGCTGATGCCTTACAATAAAACAGGGACCACCAATACCAGTTAGGGTAAAGATAAAGGTTCCGAATAACAATTTCCATTTGTTTTCAACAGAGAATGGGAGGTTCTGAAAAGATAAGAAGGTTGAAGTTTTGTTTTAGCCACAGTACTTAAGTTATTAAACTAAGTTAATGTATAAAATCCCATGGATAACAACCAAGTACTAAATGTTCATTCATCATTTATAGTTACATTAAATGTATCCCTAATTTTATAAAAAGGTCACTCACACAGGTTTCATAGATTAATGTCAACATCCTTTAATTTTAACTAGTCCTTGATTTCTACTATTCCTGTTTTATGACCTGAAATTAAATGGTATCCGAACACAAGAATAGGTACATCAGAAAGCGTTTACAGTATCATTGTTATTCATGCTGTTATGCTATCATCATCTGTACCAGTAGAATTAAGAAAATAGTCATATATTGCACCAAAGGCACTGCTCCTGCCCATAAGCACAAACTACATATTAAGAGTACTAAAAACACCACCGTACACACTGCTGCAGGCCAAGAAAAATGGTCTTTCTAAAAACGATTCCACAATGAGAGGTAAAAAAGAAATGCTCGCCCCATCCGTATCTAGAGCTCAGCCCGCATATTTCATACTATGCCAGTGTTTCTTCAACCTTGACCATTTTAAGGCATGTGGACTTCAACTCCCAGAATTCCACAGGCAGCATTGCTGGCTGTGGAATTCTGGGAGTTGAAGTCCACATGCCTTAAAATGGTCAAGGTTGAGAAACACTGTACTGTGCAGATCCAAAATGTGAACAGAGATATTACAAATATTAAATCCATTAAAAAAATAAATTATGGCTCATTATCCTCCATTTCGAAATGTCACTTTTTCGTGATTTAAGGCTTTTAAGCTTTCAATCCCGGCCTTTCAAAGCAACTTCGTGCCGTAAAATAGAGGGGGGGAAGAGGCTGAAAAATAAGAGCCGTCTCTCCCAAAAGCTGATTTATTATTTTTCCATCCCTGACTTCGAAAGGCGAAGGGCCTAGAGAAGCGAAGGAGCCTCTCTCTCTCTCCGATGCCTTCCTCCCACACCAAACGACCGAGGCCTAGCCCGACTTCCCCAAGAAACCGGCCCTGGCCATGCCGCTCGAGGGGCAGAAGTAACGGAGGCCCTATAGTCTTACCCTTCCCGCCTCCATCTTACCTTTCCCGGCCCGTCCTCGTAATGCATCCGCCGAAGGGCGGAGGTGCCGAAACGACGAACGCTGCTAATCAACATGACGGCCGAAATATAAGCCCGGTCACAAAAAAGGTTGCTTCTTCCTCACGACCTTCAGTTAATCTAGAGGCACGTGACCCAGGCATCATGGGAGAAACGTGATCGCCGAAAGGCAATATGGGAATTGTAGTTTTAGGGCAGCAGAAGGCCCTCACTTGCGGAAACGAATTTTTTTTAATAAGTATCTGTTTTTCAGTGTCATCGAGGAAAGTTTCGCGGGAGATATTCGAAGAATCAAACAAACAAACAACCCCCCCCACCCTTCTGTAAATAGGCACTTTATAATTAGGGGTTTATATTAAACCCCTAATTATAGGTAAAGAAATATAGGAAATATAAGGAACGGCTGCTGGAATTGGGTATGTCTAGTTTAACGAAGAGAAGGACGAGGGGGGACATGATAGCAGTGTTCCAATATCTCAGGGGCTGCCACAAAGAAGAGGGAGTCAAGCTATTTTCCAAAGCGCCTGAAGGCAGGACAAGAAGCAATGGATGGAAACTAATCAAGGAGAGAAGCAACCTAGAACTAAGG
>NW_015411823.1:0-1901 GCF_001527695.2 Protobothrops mucrosquamatus
GCTTCTACCCCAGGGAGATCGATGCCTCCTGGACGAGGGATGGGGAATTCTGGCTGCAAGACACCTTCCATGAGTCTCTGGCCCCCAACTCAGATGGGACCTACTATTACTCGCTCGGAATCCAGATCGATCCCAAGGAGAGGGGCCGCTATCGGTGCCACGTGGAGCACGATGGCTTGCAGCAACCTCTGGACCTGGAACTGAAGGATGAGAGGCTGCAGGGAGGGAAAGGCTGGGCTCTTTTTACAGCTGGAGGATTATGGGAGAGAAATTGTGCCCAGATATATAATAATAATAACAACAACAATAATAAATAGTAGTAGTAGAGTTGGAAGGGACCTTGGAGGTCTTCTAGTCCAATCCCTGCTCAGGCAGGAAACCCAATACCATTACAGACAGTTGGTTGTCCAGTCTCTTCTTAAAAACTTCCAGTGTTGGAGCATATACAACTTCTGGAGGCAGGTTGTTCCATTGATTAATTGTTCTTTCTTCTTAGATATAGGTTCCTTCTCTCTTTGATCAGTTTCCATCTATTCTATTCTATTCTATTCTATTCTATTCTATTCTATTCTATTCTATTCTATTCTATTCTATTCTATATGTCTCCTATGACGTAAAGACATCTGACATTTCTTAACTTGGTAGACCCCTTATCTTTCTCGCTGTTTGAGATCTTTTCCTCCAATAAGTAGATATTTTGTGGTTCCCATGGAGTGATTTGTTCTTTCTCCCAATACAGTTCCAGGGTCCAGTTCCAGTCTGGGGCTTATCATCGGTGTTAGTGTGGCTGGCTTTATCTTGGCGTATGCAATTTCTGGGATTTTGGCATTTCTCAGTAAGTATCCTTTTCTGGGTGATTGAAAGATGGGTCAATTTCTCCCATGTGTCTCCCTTTGGGGAGCTAGCTAACTTGTTTGTTTACTTGCTGCTTGCTTATTTATTTATATATTCATTTATTTATTACCTGACTTTATTATTTTCACAAATAACTCAGGGCTGTAAACATATCCAACACACCTTCCTACTATTTTTTTCTAGCCCAGTGCCTTAACCACTAGACCAAACTGTTTCTCTTCTGTTTCTGGGGTTCCTTTTTCCCTGTTTTCCCAGCCAACAAGAAGCATCTGAGATCTCAGCCTCTTGCTGGGATTCCAGTCTCAGTTCAGCTGAGTCCAAGGTTTGGACAGTCCTGTCTTCGTCTGAGTTGGGAAGAGGCATTCCAGTTCTGTCCCTTTCAAAGGCTTTGTTCAAAGAGAAGGGATTCAATGAAAATCTTCCTCCCCTCCCAGGTGCTGCTTCTGCTGCTGCTTTCTCCATTTCCCTTCCCTCCTGGGGAATGATCCATTGATCATTGATAATCCGGTGATCCTGTCAGGGAATTGTGCAGCAGCTGTCCAAATAAAGCCAGAGAGGCTAACACAAACTTGTAGGTTTATATGAATAAATATATTTAACATCTCTATATACAGCAGACTAGATAGTCAGGCAAACAGGAACATCATGAGGTAAATAGCAGAGCCCAGAAGGCACACAGAAGAAAAAAGGGGGAAAAGGGACACTCCCCCTCCGCTGCACCCACAGCAACCAATCACAGTGCAGTTTTCCTCAGGCAGGAGCCAGCACTCTCCAACCAATCGATACATAGTTAAAAACAAATATACCTGACGCCTAAAGGAATGGCAAGTCAAAATGAACAGGCACTTAGCTGCCAAAGTTTCATTCTTGACATATCGCCTCCCCAAAAGAAGAATGAATCTGGAAATACATACAAACAAATATACATGCATACAGACATGGATTAGGAATTAACCCTTCATCCATGTGTATATGTATGTATATTTGTTTTATTTGTTTAATTCTATGAATTGGTGCCTGGGAACCTCAAAGTTAATTTTGCTTTG
>NW_015411824.1:0-1901 GCF_001527695.2 Protobothrops mucrosquamatus
AAAAGACGTAGATGGCGGTGATCAGCAACTCAGTGAAGACAGCCCGGTAGAAAGCTATAGAAAGAAGTTCCTTACACATTCTGCAAGAAGCAAGAGGTGAAAAGTGCATATCTTCTGGTGGCCTCTTCTCTTCTGAACAAGGGCCAAGGAAGCACTATTTAAATGAGTGAGATTGCAACATTGGGCTAGACCAGGAAATCAAAGGGAAACTCCTGCAGTAGCCTCTCCTGCCCAGCCATTGGCTTGGCACTGCTTCTGCTCCTTACAACAAGGAAGGGCTCTAGCTGGGAAGCTTTGGGTGAGTCACATACATCCAGTGGGGTAATCTTCAGCAACAGATTCTGGGAAAGAAACAGCAGAGGAAGGTTAGTTGTGCAGTTTCTGTCTCAAACTGCTACGTCCAAAATCTCCTCATTCCTACCTAAGGAAGCCCATCATCATTAGTCAGTGCTGGCGGAGACAGCAGGAGAAGCTGGGGAGACATAGAAGCATAGAAAACTGACGGTAGAAAAAGACCTAGTGGTCCATTGAGTCTGCCCTTTGAGGTTTTTTTTTCTTTTTCTTTTTAATTATTTATTTTATTTTATTTTATTGATTTTTGTCGAATGATGGGCATGTGTGTATCCCAAGCATGTTTAAACTCAGTTATTGATCCACTACCTCCGCTGGAAGTTGGTTCCAAGCTTCCACAACTTTTTCTGTGAAGTAATACTTTCTAACATTACTTTTGAACCTCCCTCCTGTCAGTTTGAGGTTATGCTCCCGTGTTTGTGATTTTTGCCTAATATTGAAAATACTGCCTTCTAGAACCTTATTCACACCCTTAATATATTTAAAAATTTCAATCATGTCCCCTGTTTCCCTGCTATCCTCCAAGCTATAGGTATTTAGTTCCTCCAAAATCTCTCCCTATATGTTTTGTCCCTCAGACCTTCCACCATTTTTGTTGCCAGTCTCTGGACTCCCTCAATCTTATCAATATCTTTTTCTAAGGGAGGTCTCTAGAGCTGGACACAGTATTCCAAATAGGGTCTGACTAAAGCCCTATATAGCAGGATTTTGGAAAACAAAACCTCCAATACAACCCTGGGTTTCTGTGTGGAGAAGCACCATTCATTGCCTCCAAGGTTGGCGTGTCTGTCCTTAATTAAGGGCAGGCTTCTCTTTGATTGACAAGACATTTCTCAGCTCCCTCCCTGATGGCATCCTGACTCTGCTCAGTGTCATCAGAAGCAGATATTCAAGCAGCAGCTTAGGAGAGATACAGTGATTATAGAAAGACTGAGGCTGAAAGATACTTGCAGGAAGGAAAATATCAAAATAACTGTGTTCAAAGGGTGGAGAGAACTGCCTAGGCATTACCTGGTAACCTCTAGTTATCTTGGGCTACACCTCTTATCCAGATCCTAGTTGGTCTTCATGCTTCTTTCTCCTCTCTCCCCCCCCCCCCCCGTTTTTAATTTTTAATGATAAAATTTTAGCATAACTATGATTATTGTTATTATTGTTTTATCTTTTTAATGCTTCTGGTTTTAATGTTTGTAAGCTGCCCAGAGTCACCCTCTGGGAAAGATGGGCAGCACATAAATCCAATAAATAAATACATATGACTTCCCTCCCCAAAGCTAACAGCCAAACCCTGATAAGACCTTTCATCAAACTTTGCTTCCCTGTGTTGGTAGAAATTCTAGCCCACTGAATGACACCAAACAGCAAGTTGAAATTAGACAGAGATTTATTGGATATAACGGTTTGCAAAGCGTGGTGGACTCCAAATAAATATTTGAGCCACACCTAGTCACAACAAAGACACACATTATATACATTCTATCCCCGACGCCTTGGCCCCTCCTCTGAGGTTACAATCTTATCAGGATCGCCTAAACAAAATACATTATCCC
>NW_015411825.1:0-1901 GCF_001527695.2 Protobothrops mucrosquamatus
TATAATTTTAATTACGACACAGCTACTAATATTTGGCTTTTAATTTGGTCTTAGAGGGGTTTTTATTTTGGTATTTATTAACTTTATTTTGGTATTTTATTGTTACTTGTTTTTAATATGCTGTGCACCGCCCTGAGTCCTTCGGGAGAAGGGCGGTATATAAATCAAATTAATAAATAAATAAATAAATAAATAAATAAGATACATCATTCTTCCATATGGTAGAATGAATTGGTATTAACATATTTTCTTCCTTGTTGCAACTTGAGGGAATGAGAGGGTTTGGGATCCTGAAAATGTTCCTGGGATACCCCTTCCATTCTTCCACAGCGGTTGGTCGTATCAAGATATCACAGAGCATATCTGTGCCATTTTGTGAAGTATTCACATTGAGTGTTAGTTTTGCATTATTATTTGTTGTCATAATAGGATCTGTGGTGGTTCAGTGGTTAGAATGCAGTATTGCAGGCTGACTCTGCCCACTGCCAGGAGTTCGCTCCTGACCAGCTCAAGGTTGACTCAGCCTTCCATTCTTTCGAGGTTGGTAAAATGGAGACTCAGATTGTTGGGGGCAATATGCTGACTCTGCAAACCCCTCAGAGAGTGCAGTAAAGCACTATGGAGTGGTATATAAGTCTAAGTACTATCACTATAATATCTAAACAGGTGTTTGCTTCTGATGACTAGTCTTTGGCCACCTAATTGGGTACAGCCGATATCTCCCTGTAGTCTGTGGGAAAGCTTACTGATGAGAACTCACATCTTTTTTAGCTGAGCTCAAGTAGGATAATTTTATAGGGAAAATGGACTTTCTCCTTCTGTACACAGAATAAAGTCCAAATATACCCGCAGTTGCAGAGAAATCTATTGATACACACACACACACACACACACACAAATATCCATCTATAGCTGGTCCATCCACCAGAGACCTGCCACTTTTACTCAAGAAAAACGAAGGGTCAACCATTAGTACTATATCTACAAGTAGAAGTAGAAACAGGGGGATACATGAGCTTATACAAAACACAACCTTGATGGATGCATTTAGACCAGGGGTCTCCAAACTTGGCAGCTTTCTGGGAATTGAAGTCCACAAGTCTTAAAGCGGCCAAGTTTGAAGACCCCTGATTTAGACTAACTTTAGTCAATTCGTGTTTTCTGCTATAAAATGAAAGGTTTTTAATTCATGAAAACACAGTTAATTTTTGATAGCTTTCAATCAGGAAGACACAGCCTACCTGACAACCAGTAGGAAAAATCTTCTGAAGAAAACAGGGCATACCTGATTCTGTAATACCTCCAGAAGGATAATGAGAGAGGAATTTTGGAGAATAGTTCATCGCTGCTATGAATGCTGACAAATTGCTGGCTCTATCTTGTCATTCTGTGGGAAGAATAGGGTGGCACATGGCACAGAGGAGGCATTAAGTTACATGTCGCCCTTCAATTTAAAACAGGAAGATTGCCATTGGATAATACCAGAAGATGTAGTGAAGTGCAAGTAATTCTATGACTATTTGAAGTAAATTGCACTTTGTTCAAGGAGACGTATTCATCCAATAATTATTTTTAAAACTGACACCTAAGAGACATAACACACTAAATACATTATTTTTAAATTCTGCTAAAAACCAGAGGGGAAAATGCAATAGAACTATAAACAGCAACCTTAGGTGCAGCTCCCTGGTAAAGCTGTGGGAAAAAGAGAGGATGACTTGGAATTCATTGATTGCCAGATGGTCTGGCAACATTTTCAGATCAAACAGATGTGACCAAATAGACGTGTGCCTTCCAGGTGAGTTGGGCTTTCCTCCTTATAATTTCCAGCTAATGTGGTATTTGCCGTGCTGGCTGAGGATTATGGAAATTGTCCAGTTACCTCAGAGGGGAAACGCTTC
>NW_015411827.1:0-1900 GCF_001527695.2 Protobothrops mucrosquamatus
AGTTTTGATCTAATTTGATTTCATTTTTGGACAGCTATCCTCTGAAAGTCAAACAGATGGACAAAGTTCTTAAACACCCCTTTTTTTCTCTTCATTTAATTAAATAGAACAGACTTTTTTTAAAAAAACAGAAAAATAAAGAAAAGGTGTAAAGCAAAAAAAAAATTACATAATAAGAACCTTTGCATAATTTATTTCCAACATTCTGTTCGGTTGGAAAGTATAAAAAGAAAACAATTCCGTGCATGTGCAGCAGCTGCCCAAACTGTCTAAACTGATTTGCTAGTTGAAGTCAGAAAGGCAGGTCCTAAGGAATCTTCTCTGTTTGTAGAATGTGTCTTTCACAGGTAGATTTTTTTTCTCTGTGCATAGTTAAGAGAAAAGAGCTGCTAACTACATTGGGGCAAAGTCTGTTTTGGTAGGGCTTAGAAAACAGCCATTGAAATCAGTGATGCATTTCCTTTAGAATCCTAACATCCATTCAACAAGTCAACAAACTTCTAAAACGAGAAGCAATGTCTACACAAGGACAGGTGAGGGGGAGTAAAAAAAATCACTATGGTCACATGGTTGAATTCTCACCTGTAATGGAATGTGTAGATGACTTTGGAGAAAGATGGGAAGAGAGTCTGCCTAGGAAACAATCAGAAAAGAGAGGCAGGAGCCCCCAGTGGCTTAATGTCAAAGGAAAAAACTTAGGAAGGATCCCGCCCCCTGCACCACGATTATCAAACTGTTAAAAGTGACAGCAGAAAGTTTATACTTTCAGACTCGCAAGATTCTGTTAATGTAGTTTTACAATACAATGGAATTATTTTGTCTAGTCGTGATTCCTGCCTGCTTAACCTGGGAGGGCTGACATCAATCTTGCAAGCCTGAAAGTACAAAAGTACAAAACCTTTAAGTACAACTCAAAGTACAAAACTTCCAGTGTAACTCATGTAATAACCCTAAACTTTGGCTTCCAATTGTGGTCATTAAGTCGAGAATTACCTGTATACACTTGATTGCTTCATAAAAGGCCCTTTGATAACCTTCATGCAGTCCATAGATACTTTTGACCAGGCTGCACCATTTCAAGATTCGGTTTCAGAAAGGTGCTTCAGAGTAGCTCAGGGCTGTGAATGCAGCCATGCCATCTTGAGAGAAGATACAGCTGCTTTAAAGAGTTATAGACAAGAGCTAGATTCAGGTCTCGATACACATTTGTATGGTAACCAGATCCAAGATGCTGTGCAAATTATAATTTCCTATGGCTTTGGCTTTGCTTAAAAAATATTTTCTAAAATGAAGGATATTATTGCTGAAACTCAGATTTATCTTTTCTGAAAGAGACTTCTGTTCTGAAGCAAAAATGAAGCAGACCCCCCAGGCTTTCCACTTTTGTCTCTAATTACTTCCCTTCTTCGTCAAAAGTATTTAATGAGAGAATTTGCTGTGCTACGTTAGGCTGGAAGGAGGGAGGTTAAGAAATATTGCATGGGTGTCTCCCAACTTGTCTTTCTCCTCTCTCTTTTTTTCCCTGAGCACATTTTTAATTATTACATATTGAAAATGACACGTAATATAATTTAACATTATTTTAATAGAGATTCATTTTGATGCATATGTTGCCCTTTTTCCTCCAAACACGTGGAATCGAATTAGACCAATAAAGTTGAACTTGTAAATGTGATGCTTTCTAGGTGAAGAATTTATTTATTTATTTTATTTATTTTATTTTTTGGATTTATATCCCGCCCTTCTCCCGTAGGACTCAGGGCGGCTGACAATCTATTTAAAATACATACAAAACAATACAAATTTAAAATTAATTAAAAGGAATATTTAAATATTTGTCGAATTTTAAAATATAATTAAAACCCCCCTAAAAATTACCCTAGGCCAGTCCTGCAAGCTG
>NW_015411828.1:0-1900 GCF_001527695.2 Protobothrops mucrosquamatus
CAGCGCAATTCTTCATTTTCTCTGACTTTCTCTATTTTATGGTCCCACCAGTTCTTGCTTGCAGGCAAATGATAATATTATTAACAGTTCAAGTCTTAACCAAGTATCTAAGTGCTGTTAAAATAACATCTGACTATATAGGCAGTTCCGAATATGGTGGTGTTTTTTGTTTTTTGTTTGCAAAGTCACAATATTCAGATCTAATAAGTTCAAAATTTCCATATATCTAGGCAAACCTTTGGGCTCCTATTACTATTGGTACAACCATTGATTTCTTCCTCAACAATAACAACTTCAATTTGCAAATCACAATATTTCGTTATTTTTTCTAGCTGTTTCTCTTCAGTTCATACATCACCTGGTATTGCAACATCAACAGAACAGAACAGAACAGAACAGAACAGAACAGAACAGAACAGAACAGAACAGAATAGAATAGAATAGAATAGAATAGAATAGAATAGAATAATGGAATGAAGAATAGAATAGAATAGAATAGAATAGAATAGAATAGAATAGAATAGAATAGAATAGAATAGAATAGAATAGAATAATGGAATGAAGAATAGAATAGAATAGAATAGAATAGAATAGAATAGAATAGAATAGAATAGAATAGAATAGAATAGAAGAGAAGAGAAGAGAAGAGAAGAGAAGAGAAGAGAAGAGAAGAGAAGAGAATAGTGGAATGAAGAATAGAATAGAATAGAATAGAATAGAATAGAATAATGGAATGAAGAATAGAATAGAATAGAATAGAATAGAATAGAATAGAATAGAATAGAATAATGGAATGAAGAATAGAATAGAATAGAATAGAATAGAATAGAATAGAATAGAATAGAATAGAATAGAATAATGGAATGAAATAGAATAGAATAGAATAGAATAGAATAGAATAGAATAGAATAGAATAGAATAGAATAGAATAATGGAATGAAGAATAGAATAGAATAGAATAGAATAGAATAGAATAGAATAGAATAGAATAGAATTCTTTATTGGCCAAGTGTGATGGCATCTTTTCCTTTTTTAATATTAATATTAAATATTTTGATACAACAGGATTCAATTTCAATTTTTTTATACAGAACTTCAACATAAGAGCATTTCCATCATTCATTTTTTTCTGCAAACAATTGTCAAATAACAGTTATATAGTGGGAGAACGCTCAACATTGCCAATTTACTGTATGATGTTTTCCATGTTCTGTATGAAAGCTTCTTTTTCTCTGGTTAAGGAATCAAACTATGAGATACCAGGTTGTTCCAACAAAACCATCCTACCTTTTAGAAGCAAGTTGAATGTTGCTGATATAAATTCTGCCAAATTACTAAAACCTGCTTGGCAAATTAACCCTCCACATTTCAAAGTTGTTCTAGATTTGGGGCAGCATTGAAGGAGAATGTTTTGTGTTGATTTCCGATTGTTTCTTCCTAAACTTGCATGTTGCTTTGATTAGATGTAGGGACCTTCTGCTCTGAGTAAATTAATGTTGCTTCTGTCTGAAATTCACCTTGCTCTTTTAGTGCTAGTCTACTTTGGTGCTGAATTTTTTGAATTGAGTTCTTCCTTTAATGTCTAATGCAGACTTCACCATTAAACTAACGACTGGTAATTTTTGAGATGAAATGTTCTCTTTGAAGACATGATTTTTTTTTCAAAAAAAAAAAAAAAGCTAAGGATCCCTCCTGCAGTTGTTAATATGCAGTAGTGGCCAAAATTGTGGAAACCTTTTGGGAAAAGTGTATTTTTGAGGTTTGATGGCTAATAACACCACTTTTTTTGGGAGTAGTACCATAAAATTATATATCAATGGAAAGATAATTTAATCATGAATGTAATGCAACAAGGTTTGTTCAATTATCTGTACTGTATTCTGTGAAACGTTATAGCCAA
>NW_015411829.1:0-1900 GCF_001527695.2 Protobothrops mucrosquamatus
CCTGCCTCACCTTGCCTCGTCTCACCCCACAGGACAAGCCTCCTGCCTACCACCCCACCTGCTAGAGACCCCCTGGATCTCCTCCAGCCTTGCCCGACCCCCACAGGCATCCCTCCCCATGAACAACATCAAAGTGACCATGCCCATCTTGGCCACACCCACCCAGTTTGCCATGACCACCACAGCCACACCCACCCAGTAGGCCATGACCACCTGGCACCCGGCAATACATAAGTGGGTTTTGGGTTGCAGTTTGGGCACTCAGTCTCTAAAAGGTTCGCCACCACTGCCCTATACCATTTCAGACAAATGGCTGTCCAGACTCTTCTTAAAAACTTCCAGTGTTGGAGCATTCACCGCTTCTGGAGGCAGGCTGTTCCACTGATTAATTGTTTTAACTGTCAGGAAATTTCTCCTTAGTTTTAGGTTGCTTCTCTCCTTGATTAGTTTCCATCCGTTGCTTCTTGTCCTGCCTTCAGGTGCTTTGGCAGCCCCTGAGATATTGGCTGAGCTCAGTTATGCTCATAAGTCAAGGGATACCTATATATGAGTTACGAACCCATGAGTTGTGTTTGGATAGTTACACTTCAGCTTAATAAAATAAAATGTAAAAAAAAACCATCAGGGACTTGAATTCAGTTGTGTCCCTCCTCTTCTCATTTTGTTTTTTCATTAATGAGTAAACCAACCAAAAGTCTCCCATCAAGGATCATTTCTTATTATGACTAAAATGGGGATTTTTTTTAAAAAAAGAGCAGTGAATAAAATCATTGTTAAATTACTTGTTGAGTTACTTGTTTGGAAACTTCTGATCAGACATTTCTGCTCCTGCATAAATGAAAACCACAGATCAACATAGTTTTGACTTGCAAAAAGAGCTGGGGGAAAGGAAGAAAGAGCGAAGTTGTTTGCAGGAACAAATCTCAGTTTATGGGGCTGATCATCTGAATACAGCAAGGAGTGTATCGGGAGCTATTTTTCTATAAGAAAATGACATGTTTTTACTGAGCTGTTAAATCTTAAAGTCTAAAGTCAATGACACTCATCAGTTAATCGGGGAATTTATCTTAGTCAAAGCCAAAAACCAATCTAATTTGTCTTTTTTGGGGACTGTGAATGCCTGGAAATGTCATTCAGATGTTTGAATCTTGGCTTTAAGCACAAGAATGAGAAAATACATTTAGAATACTTATTCAAATACAATTTGTGTAAATATTTTTTTAAAAAAATCAGAAATGAATATGGGAACTGGATGGAATAAACCTATAAATCAAGATATGTGATGCTGACAGAGATGATAAATAAAATAATTTGTCTGTTTCTAGTAGACAACCCAAATTATCAGCTTATGAAATTTCCCTACAGAGGCTGCCAGGTCAATAGGGGATGAACTGTATAGGATCATGTGTGAAGATGATTTTCCTTGCCATAATTAATTGTGTGGTAATGTTAATAAAAACAAACCGTAGTCTTGTAGTGTTCATAAAAACAAAACAAAAGAAAACAAAAACTTACCCTAAGCAATATTCCTTTCTTTCAGAAAACAAAAAAAAAACAAATCTGCTTATTCACACACTTAATAGTATGGACAAAGTAGACATTTCATTTAGGCACCATAAAGACTCCAGTTGAGAATGATTTGCTGTCACAAATTAACCAAATTAATCAAAGCAAAGAATACATTCAACTTTGTTTCTGGGAAAAAAAATTCTGACCTTGAGATTTGCTGATTAGATAAGCTTGTTGTTATAGAAATGGTTAATATATGCTAAGTATGCAAAAGTAAAAACCTGAGGATGTAACTTTATTATTTTTATACAACTGTACTGAAAAGAGTTTAAAGTTAATACTTTCTTTCATTTTTCTCTTTACTTCACATTTCTCTCTTCCCCTTCCTTCC
>NW_015411830.1:0-1900 GCF_001527695.2 Protobothrops mucrosquamatus
AGGTTCTTTTGTTTAAGATATTAAGGGATTAATTTTAAAGAATTCTTGGAGGAGGAAATGGGGTATATCGGTGGAATTGTGGAATTATATATATGGAAAATTATAGTATTGTATATCAAGGGAAGCAGTGGAGATACATTATTGTTTATTATCTTGTAAGGAAATTATATAGGGTTTTGTTTAGAGAAAAAAAAATTAATTAATGATGGTTTAGATTAATAAAACTGATAAATCCTTTTTTCTTATTATCTTAAAAGATCATAAATATTTGATTATGGCATTAATTGTAGGGGTAATGGTATATTATAGATAATTGTAGGGGTGATGGAATGTATTACATATAATTGATAAATTGAAGATATGGCAAAGTTTCTTGTATGATTAAGGGATTGGTGAGGATGGATCGGCTATATTTAAGATAGATTATATTAGCTTATATTTGATTATCTTTTTATGAGTTAAAGTATTTTTATATTAGATTAGTTTATATTGGGTAGTCTTATATAGATTTGGGAAGACGAATGTTTAATCCTGTAATCAGTTCTGGGAAGTCTGGGGGGGTTGGGGGGGGATGGGGGTGGGAGGGAGTATAGAAATAGAGTTAATAGTATAGACTTAAGGGGGAAGTAGGATACATTAAAATAATAATAGATTATTCATATGTATAACTGAGTTAATTATATTGAAACAATTTGAATTGTATAAGTATGATTTTGTTTTGATTAATTGATGGCCTTGCCACCATGTTAAATAAAAACCAATAAAAATTTTGTTGAAAAAAAAAAAAAAAGAAGAATTTATCTTGTTTCTTAATATGTGTTTCTTGAAGACAAGTTATATCAACATTGAGTTTCCTCAATGTCTATGGAGATTCTCAGTCATCCAGGTCATAGTTATCCCAAAGATGCTTTTTAAAATATATTTAAATATATATATATATATATATATTAATAATATATTTAAGACCGTTTAATATGAACAAGCTTGTAAGTAAAAGAGTTACTGAGCTTTCGTCAGCCAGACTGCCAACGTCATCAGAGTTGGAATGCTAGGTGATTAGGGAGCTTGCCTATATAGCTGCCTGTCTCTGCGCATCATCGGCCCATTGATTGTGTTAATCTGCAACGTGCTAAGTTGATTCGCATCCGGCAGCCTGTTGGTGGACCTGATAGTTGTGTTCAGATCCTCCATTGCTTTTCTAGCATGCGTGCGGGCGCCTGGGGGGAAGCTGTTAAGCTGCCTCTGCTCCTTATCTCTCTCACTTCTCATTTTGGCGCGATCTCTCAATCTGCATTTCAAATGCCCTGTAGGGCTGTCATCCTCCCCTAAGGCCACCGTTGTTTCGCCCGTAGCTCCCTCTCCCCAATCCTGCGAAGAGCAGCTGTTCGAATGTTCCTGCTCCTTATTCCCCCCCCTTTTGTCTCTCCTTCCGAGCCGCTTCCACGCGTCCGTTTCCAACACCCGATCTTGACACATCGTTAGTTTGTCGTCTCCTCCCATAGCAGCCATTGCCACCTCACCTGTAGCCCTGTTGCTCCAATCTTGATGGTTGCTATCTCGTTGTGCTGTCCCCTGGCCCCCTCCCCTTTTGTTCTATCCCAGCCTATTGCCGTCCTTGTTAGAGGCACAAGGACCAAACCCCTGCTGATACAATAGGCTGGAAACTTTAAAACAAAACAAAATCCCTTTTATTTGGGTGATAATCCTGTCAATAAGTCCAAAACACAAACAGCAAACCTCAAGTTCAAAGGAAGGAAATAGTCCACAGGAACACGTTGCAAACAAGACGAACAGACCAGGATTCCAAGAAGCACTTTGCAAACGGTTGCCTTCAGCAACCAGCAACGCCCACACTTCCCTTTTTATACAGCAGTCCCAGGGCGTTGCCTCTCATTGCCTT
>NW_015411831.1:0-1900 GCF_001527695.2 Protobothrops mucrosquamatus
GGAGGAGGAGGAGGAGGAGGAGGAGGAGGAGGACTTTGGAATCCTTGATGCTCTCTGAGCTGGGTGGTTTTCTTGCAGACCTTTCATGACCCGACTGGGTAACACTATTAGTACTAGAATGGAGTGGGTTCTGTAGAGTGAGGAGGAGGAGGAGGAGGAGGAGGAGGAGGAAGAAGAAGAAGAAGAAGAAGAAAAAGAAGAAAGGAGGAGGAAGAGGACAAGGAGGAAAAGAGGAAGAGAAGGACAAAGAGGAGGACAGAAGGAAAAAGAGTAGGAAAAAATGAGGAGGAAGAAGAAGAAGGAGGAGGAGAAAGGAGGAGAAAGGAGGAGGAGGAAGAAAGGAGGAAGAGGAGGACAAAGAGGAGGAAGAGGAGGAGGAGGAAGAAGAAAGGAGGAGGAAGAGGAAGAGAAGAAAGAGGAGGAGAGGAGAGGAGGGCACAGAGGAGGAGGAGGAGGAGGTGGAGGATAACTGTGGGGTCCTTGGTGCTCTTTGAGCTTCTTTTCTTGCAGACATTTCATCACCCAACTAGGTAACATCATCGGTTCTATTTCTAGCATTTTAGCCTTTCTCTGTCACCCTTGGAAAAGCAGAGCGCACCTCCAGTTGAATTCTGGGAGCTGAAGTCCACAAGTCATAAAAGGGCCAAGTTTGAAGACCTCTGCTTGTGGACTTCAACTCCCAGAATTCCTCAGCCAGGCATGCTGGCTGAGGAATTCTGGGAGCTGAAGTCCATAAGTCCTAAAAGGGCCAAGTTTGAAGACCCCTGTTCTATAATACGGTGGCTCTTCCTGCCAGCTTACACGAGGGGCATTTCTGTGGGAAATTTGTATGGCCCATCGCTTGATGAGGGGCTCCAGCAGGGATCCACTTGATCCCAAAGACCAACCCTCTCCAGAAATGCAAATCACCAGAAGACCTGGGAAATGTCTGACCATCCCGAGTGTTTGCAAGTCACGACATCTCCCACAACTGCCAGATTCAAGAAGAGCAAGACGTCCTTCAAGATTAGATCTGTTGGTTTATATACCTTCCCATTTAAAAGGTTTCCCAGGGCAGCTTAAATAGCATCCTTTAAAAAAATAGAATAAAAGTCCATTACGAGAAAGAAAGGCAGCTTGCCCAAAGAGAAGCAGCCATAGTTGTAGCCGGCCTTTTCGATCACTGGCACCGCGATTGGGTTACACGAAGGGGCCCCAACAGGCTAAACCAGGGTTGGCTGCTTCTTTCTCAAACAACCCATGGATTGTTTGAGTCCCGTCATAGGACCTCTGGATCCAAGGTTTCCAGCAGAGAGGCGGGGTGCTCCACCTGCTGCTCACTCATCACATCTGGAGAGGATGTGAGGAGTTCAGAGTTTGTCTGGAGGAGCTTCTTGCCGCTGCTGGTGCTCAAGCGTCCCTGGGGTGAGATATGGGGCCTTCAGGTCCACAGGCACGTCCTGCTTTGGTGGGCCAGCTGGAGGACCAGCTGAGAGCTGCGGAGGGACATCCCTCTCGGGCAACTCTGAGGGCTCCAGGGAGCGAGTTTTCCTTCGGTGGGCGTAGAAGGGCTCCAGAAGGCGGACCTTCTCTGGAGGAATGTCCAAGTGCTCCAGAGATGCTTCTCTTTCCCCAGAGTTGTGTTGAAGCCATGCGGGAGCCAGGAGGGGCTCCGGAGGAACACGAGGAGGCCTTACGTGGGGAGGTCTTGCTGGAGGAAGGTAAGGTTGCTCCAGGAGAGCGGTTTCCTCTTTGGGAATGAAGGGGGGCTGTAGAGGAGTGATAGGGGGCTGCCTGGGGGTGTAGGGGTGCTGCAATAATCTGGGGCTCTCTGGAGGAACAAAGGGGGACTCTGGGGGGATGTATAGGTCTCCCGAAGGTGTATAAGGGCGCTCGATGCGGCGATGTGTCTCGGGAGGAA
>NW_015411832.1:0-1900 GCF_001527695.2 Protobothrops mucrosquamatus
TATGTTTTCATCTTCAGTTGATAGTAGTCAAGCCGTGTCCCACTGGGTCATCATTTCAGAGATATTTTCTTACCTTAAAGCAGAAAAACCAAATGACCACAGGTGGGCAAAAAAGCAGTGGGAGCTGGAGCTGACTTGTTGCTGCCTTCCCCAGTGAGTTTCCTTATGGAAAGCTCCCTCCCTCCCTCCCTTCTTCCCTTCCTCCTTGTTCCTTACAATAATTTAACAATCTCATGAATTCCATCATTGAGGAGCATGCCTATTCTTAAATTGACGCAAGCTTGAAGATCCATGAAATTGGATAAATTTGGATAAATTTGGCTTGCCTGTTGAGGCCTGGCTCTAAATGACCAATGTAATGATGGATTTGCCCTAAATAATCACAGAAGGATTCCATCCTATTCCATGTTAGAAGGACTTCTTTGACACCAAAGGATGTCATTTGGAATAGGCCGTTGTATTGTCCTGAACCCATTGCAACAGGTTCATCGTTGCTATATAAATTGAGGAGCTCATTGGGTAGGGTAGAGGTTACAAATTGCCTAATCTGATCTTTCCCCTTATGCAGCAACAAAGGTAAAGGCCTTCCCTGTCCAGTTGTGTCTGACACAAGAGGGCAGTGCTCATCTCCATTTCCTAGCCGAGGGAGCCACACAGCAAAACTTGGCCATTTTCTCCAGAGAAAAGGAAGACATGACAATGAGGGCAGACTTTGGCTACAGCACCAACATCAAAAGATATATTATGTCATATAAATTGTGCATTTTACCTCGCTTTTTGATGTTTTGGTCTTGCTGAAGGTGGGTATTGTCATGTTGAGGAATTCTCACAATAATTAGTGTTTGCCACATGTTCTGGAGTTAATCTTCCCTTTCCTCCTTCACCTTTTCTTATCTCCTCGTTCTGTACCTGTACCTTCCGTTGTTATTCTGGAGATGTGTAGCTCTTTCATCCCCTATTTCCTTATCTCTCCTCCTCCCTGCCACATCTCAGTGAAGTTTAGTGTCATCTCTTGACCATGATATCCCCGCTCACTTTCTGCAAGGCCTAATTATGCTGATGGTAATTTAATTTAATTTAATTATTCCACAATTTTGTACATTGCTGTTCTCACCTCAGAACAGTTTGAAATCCCCAAATCCCTTCTCTGGTGAGTTGTAGAAGCTGTCAGAGACAATTTTTAAAAGGAACATGTGACTCCTGAGGACTAGGGAAGGGCTGGTCTATTGGATTTCTGGTGGTTGAATGAGGGGCTGCTCTATTCTCAGTTTCGGAGTAGGGTGGTTGAAAAGTGAAACAGGATAGGCGAGGACTAAGGCATAGTAGCTAATGTATTTGACTGACATAGAGAGATACAGTTTCTATTCCATTTGCAGCCTCACTTGGTGATTTTTCAACTCAACCTACCTCACAGGGCTGTTATGAAAAATATAGGAGGGTGGAGCACTAGGTATGTACTTTAAGTTCTTGAACAAAGACGGGATATAGATACATGACCGTGTTTGTATACCAAAGAAGGGGAACATAAAATAATAAAAATGTCCAGGCCTTTCTTCACGCACTTTAAAATTGTTGCTTCTTTAAAAGCCTTTAAAGCAGGGGTAGTCAACCTTTTCATACCTACCGCCCACTTTTGTATCTCTGTTAGTAGTAAAATTTTCTAACCGCCCACCGGTTCCACAGTAATGATGATTTATAAAATAGGGAAGTAACTTTATTTTATAAAATTTATAAAGCAGAGTTACAGCAAGTTAAAGCATATAATAATAATTACTTACCAAATACTTTATGTCGGACTTTCGCTAAGTTTGGCAGAATAAATCTTTATAAAACAACTTACTGTAGTTAAATCTATCTTTTTATTTATACTTTGCATACATAGAAGCATGAAGTCTGATGA
>NW_015411833.1:0-1900 GCF_001527695.2 Protobothrops mucrosquamatus
TTCTCAAGAAGCTTTAGCATTTTATTTGGTATTTAGTCTTATTTTAATTTTATGAGGTGATGAAGGCTGATGCTATTGTTCTTTGCTTTTTTTTTACTGTAATGTATTATGCAGCTCTTCATTATATGTATACATTTTTGTAGAGACTTAAAAACAGTAGAACCCAATGCTGAAATGTGTTGGAACAAACTTTATCCCCCTATATGAGAAACTGAGCAAAGTCCTGTTTGATATATTTGTCCATTCTTTTTTTTAACCCATTTCAAAAAAAGTTATTTTGGAATTGATAAATCTTTTTTCCACTAATCATAATTCTGCCAGCTGAAAAACTAGCTCGTTTCTTGACCATTGATGTAAATGTTAATGTATTTTTAAATTATTGCTTTGGATATATCTTTTTGCTACTCATCATTATTTTAATCTGATGACATATATAGAGTAATTGCTGGTAGATGCTTTGCAACCAGCTCTCCCCAAAATCCATAAAAATAACTGCCAGTGCCTTTATCGCCATTGCCACACGGTGCCCTAGTTGGCAAACAGCTGATTGGCATGCCAGCAGCCTTGGCTCAGATTTGCTCTCAACCAGCTCAAAAATATCCCCTCCCCCCAAAAAAAGTACAAGAGTGAAAATTGTTTGCTGGGTTATGGGACCTAACTGAATATACAGCAACTATATGCATATATCTTTTCATGTAAGAATTTACCACCATTTCACATTACCCTGAAGGCTGACCAGTGGTTGTAATTCATCGTATTTATCATAATCTTCACCCCACATATATTGCACAAATATCTGGAAATATTGATGAATCCTAGAAATATAAAATAATCCATCTTGTTTTGCTCTGAATGATGATAAGGGATTTCTATGATGTCATCTAGTAACAGAATTGGAATGAAGCCACTGTAGATGATATGGCTAAATATTGTTACTTTCTGAGAAGGAATCACTTATTGACATACTGAGAAGAATATACAGGTAGTCCTTGATTTATGACTACTATTGGGACCAGTCACTAAGTAATGCAGTCATTTGGGCTACACCCATTTTTATGATCTTTTTTGCCATATTTGTTAAGCAAATTACCATGTTAAGCGAATTCATCATGTCCCATTCTTCATGCTGTTGGAAACTATCAGGTAAGTCACAAATGGTGATCAAGCACCCAAATTTTGATTGTGTGACTATAGGGATACTGCATTGGTTATAAGTGCAAGAACCCAATAAATGATTTTTCTCAGCATAATTCTGAATGATTGATAAACAAATAGTTTGTAAGTCAAGGACAACCTGTAAAGGTACTAAAATGAAGTCATAGACAAAAATGGACTAAAAAGGTCATTACTAGGAGATCAAATGGATTCTTTCGTCTATGCCAGTGGTGGTGAACCTATGGCACACATGCCACAGGCGACTCTTGGAGCCCTCTCTGTGGGCACACGCACTGTTGCCCCAGCCCTGACTCCTCCCATGGCCCCCTCCTCACCAGCAGCCCCCCAGAGGAGAGTCGCCCCTGGGCACAGCTCACATGAAGCAGTGCAGCCAAGGACATGGTAGCCAGGCAGCGGGGACAAGACTCGGCCCTTGTGCCCCGATGTGCACAGATGATGCTGTGGGGCATGGGTGGAGGGCATGGCCGCCATGGCACTGCCTGGGTGATCTGTGGTGGGCCGTGGAGATGATGGGTGGCCCAGCAGGCATGTTGTGGCTCCGTCCGGTGGGTCCCTCTCATCAGAGGAGGAAGGCTCTGAACATGACGGAGAGGAGATGGCTAGGTCCCTCTCTCCCGGCCCTTCCCCTCTGGTGCAGCCTTCGGTGCCTTCCGACAGCGAGGAGTTTGGCCAGGAGCCCGGTGTTTCTGGACTTGGCCAGGAGCCCGGTGTTTCTGGACTTGGC
>NW_015411834.1:0-1900 GCF_001527695.2 Protobothrops mucrosquamatus
GGCGCGGCGGAAGGAAGGGAGATCAGGGATCACCCTGATCTCTGGGGGCAGCTCATTCCAGAGGGTGGGAGCTCCCACAGAGAAGGCCCTCCCCCTTGGGGTCGCCAGCCGGCACTGTCTGGCCGACGGCACCCTGAGGAGACCCACCCTGTGGGAGCGTACAGGCCGATGGGAGGTAATCTGTGGCAGGAGGCGGTCTAGGAATAAAAGTTTTTGTATACTAAGAAAAAGAAAAAAAGAAATTTCTCCTTAATTCCAAGTTGTTTCTTTCCTTGGTTAGTTTCCAACTATTCTTTCTCTCTCTTGCCTTCTGGTGCTTTGGAAAAGAGTTTGACCCCCTTGTTTTTGTAGGAGCTTCTCACATATTGGAACAGCGCTATCATGTCCCCCCCCCCCTTAGTCCTTCTTTTCATTAGATTAGACCAGGGGGTCTTGAAACGTGGCCCTTTTATGACTTGTGGACTTCAACTCCCAGAATTCCTCAGCCAGGCATGCCTGGCTGAGGAATTCTGGGAGTTGAAGTCCACAAGTCATAAAAGGGCCACGTTTCAAGACCCCTGGACTAGACCTAACTCTTGACAACTGTGTGAACTTCAACTCCCAGAATTCCTCAGCCAGCTGTGGGGAAATCTGCTTTTTTGAAGCCCTTGCATTCTTTCTACTTTACTTTGCGCCTGGAACTTCTAACGTTATACAAATCTTCTCCATCCCAAATAGCTAAGCAACATCAGGAGACCGATAGGAATCATACCTCTGGAAGGCAACAGATTGGGAAAGGTTACCTATCAAATACCTATTCTAGGTGCAGATCCCTTTTAAAACCCATCTTTGGGACAAACCTGTCCTGTTAGAATTTGTTGCTCATAGGCAAGGCTGTTGTTAAGTAAGTTGCACTTGATTTTTATGACCTTTTTGCCCTGGTTATTACGGAAGTCCCTGCAGTCGTTAAGTGGATCAGGTGTTGTTAAGCGAGTCTGTCTTCCCCCATTGACTTTGCTTCTCAGAAACTAGCTGGGAAGGCCGCATATGGTGATCTCGTGTCCCAGGGACTCCTCTGTGGTCATTGGAAATATAATGCCCAGATTTTGACCACATGGCCGTGGGGATGCTGCAGTGTTCATAAGTGGGAGGACCAATCTTAAAAAAGTCATTTTTTTTCCAGCGTGATTGTAACTTTGCATGGTCCCTAAATGAGCGATTGTAACTTGAGAACTACCTACGGTGTATACTCTGCATCTGAAATTTCTATAATTTCATGTAATTGGGCATTTGTTCTTAACCCTGCTATGTTTAAGAATGTAACCCCCTTTGGGGCAAGGAACTGTTCATCTAGTTTCTTGGCAGAAGGCAGTTCTATTAAAAGTCCAATTTTGCGAACCCCATAAACCAGGGGTGTCAAAGTCAATTTCATTGAGGGCCGCATCAGCATTGCGGTTGCCCTCGGGGGGTGTGTGGCCAGGGTGGTGCGGCTTACTGGGTGGGCGTGAATGGAATGGGTGTGGCCTACTGGGTGGGTGTGGCCAGCTCTACATTGTTCGCGTCAAGGGTGCCTGTGGGGGCCTGGGCAGGAGTGGGACAGATCTGAGGGTCTCTGGCAGAAGGGGGTGGGACCGGGGCAAGCGCCAAGGCATGGTGCATTTCTTCATTCCTCACAAAGGGTGACCCCTCCCCAGCATGCACCCAGGGGAGGGGGGCAACGCAGCAGGGGCTGGTTCCTCGCTGTTTCCAGACGGCCTTGTGGAGCTGAATGCATTTCAGCATAGATGGCCACCACAAAATTGTACATTGGCTCCCGGCCAGCCTGGGCCAGGGCCAAGGCAGCGGGGTCCGTTCCCTCACTGTTTCCAGGATGGCTTCGTGGGCCACATGAAACCACTTCGCGGGCCGCATCCGGGCCCCC
>NW_015411834.1:10772-11787 GCF_001527695.2 Protobothrops mucrosquamatus
GTTAATTTAAAATGAAATATTATTATAAGGCCTTTATTATTTTTTTATAAAAATTATTATAAAACCATGTTAAAAATAACCCTTAGGCCAGTCCTGCCAGCTTAAATAGCCATGTCTTGAGGGCGCGGCGGAAGGAGGGAAGATCCGGAATCACCCGGATCTCTGGGGGTAGTTCGTTCCATAGGGTGGGAGCTCCAACTGAGAAGGCCCTCCCCCTGGGGGTCGCCAGCCGGCACTGTCTGGCTGACGGCACCCTGAGGAGACCCTCTCTTTGGGAGCGTATCGGACGCTGAGAGGTAATCTGAGGCAGAAGGCGGTCTCGGAGATAACCAGGTCCGATGCCATGGAGCGCTTTGAAGATGATAATCAGCACCTTGAAGCGCACCCGGAAAGCCACCGGCAGCCAGTGCAGCTCGCGCAGCAGCGGCGTTACATGGGAGCGACGGTTCACTCCCAACACCGCCCGCGCGGCTGCATTCTGGACTAACTGGAGCCTCCAAGTGCTCCTCAAGGGGAGCCCCATGTAGAGAGCATTGCAGTAGTCCAGGCGGGAGGTGACAAGAGCATGGGTGACTGTGCGCAAGGCGTCCCGGTCCAGAAAAGGCTGCAACTGGTAAACCAGCCGTACCCGGTAAAACGACCCCCAGGCCACGGCCGTCAGCTGGTCTTCTAGTGTCAGCCGTGGATCCAGGAGGACACCCAGATTGCGTACCCTCTCTGAGGGAGCCAGAGTTTCGCCCCCTATAGTCAGCGACAGAGTCAGCTGACTATGCCGAGGCGCCGGCAACCACAGCCACTCGGTCTTGGAAGGGTTGAGCCTGAGTCTGTTTCTCCCCATCCAGACCCATACGGCCTCCAGGCACCGGGCCATCACGTCAAGGGCATCATTGGGGTGGCCTGGGGTGGATATGTACAGCTGAGTGTCATCAGCGTACTGATGGAAATCCACCCCAAAGCCACGGATGATCTCACCCAGCGGCTTCACATAAATATTGAACAATAGGGGAGAGAGGAC
>NW_015411835.1:0-1900 GCF_001527695.2 Protobothrops mucrosquamatus
TAAGCATAAAATAGCTTTGTCATCACCCTAACAATATAGTCTAAAACAACAGTAACTTATTTTTAGCAACATCCTCAGATTAGAAGAGTAGCTGCATATAATTGGTCATGAAAAGTGGTTTTAAAATAAGAGGGCGGGTATTTTGCAAAGTTCTCCAGGATTCCATGGAACCATTTGCAGATGAATTGGAATAGTCCTGTATAGATATGTGGAGCCACCAGTGAAAGGGCTCTGTTTTTATTTAGCATCCTGCATTATTGAAACGGTGGGGATTTTTTTTTTTTTTTAAACATTTAACAGACACATTGCCGTCATCTGTGGTTTCGGCTGTTTTTCCAACAAAAAACAATTCCCTTTCTTATTTGAAATTGTATCTATTAATCCTCCTCAAACTATCACCTTTAAAAATACCATAATATAAATTAGTGAATTTATAGTGTATTAATCAATTACAATAAGGCAGTTAATTGACTGGGACGCCACGTTTGCGTAAGTCTTCCCATGGCTGTATTGTAATCATGTCCTTTCTCCCTCCCTTTTTGCTTTGGACACATCCTCATAGCAGATTTGTGAGAGATTAATTACAATGGCCAGCGACTCCAATTCAATTACCGAATTCACTTAGCTTTCAAATTTTAGGAAACAGAGATCATGCTCTTTAATATTCCACATGTGTGCTATATAAACATACCATTTTTAAAACATCCAGAACAAGAACACATGTATTCCACAATTTTTATATGCTGCTAACTTTCTAGTGGAACTGAACTTCCTTGTCTCCGAAACCATATCTAGATGAAGAGGAGGAAGTGTGTCCTCCAGACATTTCTGAACTTCACCTTCCAATGTTCCCCATAATTGTCCATACCACACATTTAATATATTTCTTCATTATTAACATCCACATCCTTATAAAGGCAAAGTTTAACCTTTTGTGTACTGCTGACCCAAAAAAATGTACCTTTGTAACTGCAGAACAGTCAGTGTTCCTCCTTTCTGGGAATAGTTTGTGGTCAGGATCGCAGCAAAATCTGAAAAATTAAAATCTGTTTGCTGAGATCCTGAAAATATATGCATGTAAAATAGATATTTAAATAGATATTTAACATGATGTCTCAAATGGATTTTTTTTTAAATGCAAAGTGGAAAAAATGTGCTTTTTTTTTTTTACATTGGTTGAAACCAGGATGCAAACAGATGCTGAAAAACCCAAGAATTAACTTGGTTAAGTCTTTGGTTGTAAGCTATCTTTGATTACTGCATATAGAGAAGCAGCTTCCTTTTGAGTAACCATTTCACAAAGTAGGCATTTTATAGCATTCCAAATGCTAGTCAGCTACAGTTTCCAGTAAAAAGAAACAAAAACAGGTAAAGATTTCCCCTGTCCAGTCATGTCTTAGTCTAGAGTGTGGTGCTCATCTCCATTTCCTAATCAAGAGAGTCAAGCATTGTCTGAAGATGCTTCTATGGTCATGTGGCCAGCAGGACTATACACCAAGGTACATTGAATGCTTCCCACCCAAATGGTACCTATTTATCTACTTGTATTTGCATGCTTTCAAACTGCTAGGTTGGCAGCAGCAGGGACAAGAATGGGAGTCCGGCCCATCGTGCAATGTTGGGTCTTAAATTGCCAACCTTTTCAATATGACCAGTCATGAGGAATGCTAGGAGTTGTAGTCCCTGATTTAGCCCATCACATAAATATACAGGTGAAACTCGAAAAATTAGAATATCGTGCAAAAGTTCATTTATTTCAGTAATGCAACTTAAAAGGTGAACCTAATATATGAGATAGACTCATTACATGCAAAGCAAGATAGTTCAAGCCGTGATGTGTCATAACTGTGATGATTATGGCTTACAGCTCATGAAAACCCCAAATCCACAATCTCAGAAA
>NW_015411836.1:0-1900 GCF_001527695.2 Protobothrops mucrosquamatus
GCCCTAGCAGTTCCATTTCAACCACTACAGATCAGTGAATAGAGTTCTTGATTCTTTTCAGTACTTTTTTTTTGTTGACCAAGAGCAAGATGGAAAACATCAATAGGTTTAAAGGTCATGATTTCTATCTGGGAAATGTCAGTCCAAAAGAGGAGACAGAAAGACATAGAAATATATCTATCTTCTTCAAATTCACAAGGAAATCACAAGATGTGCTGGAAAGGTCACAGAGAATGCAAAAGTGCTTCCAATTCCTCATATAACAATAGCTCAACAGTTTTCATAGCAGTGAAGCTCCAAATGGATTCCAAGTTGCACTAATATAGCATTGCTGTAGTTGGCTCATTCATGACACAGCCTGTTATATACAGTATGCCCAACTGCAGGTTATTGAATAAACAGTGGTTAAACAAACTGTGGCTTAGTGCAATGTAGAATCCACACTGTCAAAACTATTTAGCACTGAACCCCTCCAAATCATCATAAAATATTTAATTTAAATATAGGGCTCAGTGATAGGCTAAATCTCTATGGACCTTGTTTTGCCTTGGAGGAAGAAAGATTCCAAAGCTAATGTACCTATTGATAAATGCCACATAAGCTACTGGGAAAGACATTTCATTTCATTAGTTCCAAACTTGCCTTAATCTCTACCGGACAGACAACAGTTTTAGGAGAGCTTGTTTTGTATAATTAATCAACCGCTTAGATGTTAGAATTCACCTTTATGAAACTGTATTCTGTAATTAACATCTTTTGTAATTTTCAGGCCATTATTTTTGAATGAGTATTAAGGATCTCACAGATGCTTTCTTGGCAGAAGGCACAATATGAGAGCTCTTTGTTTCAGCTTGGCCTTTTCTTCCTTTAGATATCCTTTAGTTTTTCAAAAAAGAAAAATGTCCGAAGTGCATCTGAAAAAAAAACAAAAAACAGTAAAGGAGCTGGCAATTTAGAATTAATCAAGGGAGGTTTGAACTGGCAATTAGTCTCTTTAGTACACAAAACCATCTGAAAGCACACAAATTAGGACATGAAATATTAAAGACACAGTCAGATAAGGCTATTAGCTTGAATGCTTCCTCTGAATGTGCACTGTGAAAGACACACAATGACTGTTCTAAGTGTATCCATGTTATGATCCTAGGAGCCAAAAGTAATTAAAAACATTTATTTGTTCCTCTTATGCTTCTGCTAGTTATTATCTTTTTGCTTCTTATTTGCTTAAGTTTATATCTCACATTTCTTTCATGAGCTCAAGGGAGCAAAATAGCACATCTCTCTCCCCCCTGCACCCAAGCTTCCCTTAATAGCTACCCTATGAAGTGGGAAGGCCTAAGAAAGAATGACTGACCCCAGCCACACACCGAGTTTCCATGACTGTAGACTTGAACTCAAGTCTCCCTGATCCTAGTTCAATATCTTAACCTAAACGAGTTGCCTAAACATCCCATGAGATATAGCAATGTTATTTCTAAATTAAGCCAATGAGAAAGGCTGCCCTATTTGAAAAAAATAAACCCTCTTATATAAAATGGAATCTTTCTATAACAATCATGAATTCATCCATGATTTCTACTTTCACACTTCTGACTAAAAACCTCTTTCAATGTCATGCTCATAAAATATAACAAGAGGCAGGATTCCCAGAGAAATGTGTTAATGTGTAGGCTACGTTTTCACTGAGCAACTGGCAATTCTGGGAAAGGGGCGTTGTCTTACCTGAACGCCTTTTCTCAGCACGGAGATGGAGGATCCACCCATGGGTAGTAGACTGTATTCCTGCCCAATCAGATTAAGTCAGCCAAAGTTGCCACGCCCGTCCTGGACCCTAGATTCCAGTCTTGACGCGAGCGAAGCCATTGACTGACATAGGACGTACTGGCTCAGAAACTAAACT
>NW_015411837.1:0-1900 GCF_001527695.2 Protobothrops mucrosquamatus
AACTCATTGAATTAGTTTAAAGGTGCTTTAAGTGTTTCTGATTTATCAGGAAGGAATTTCTTTCGCCCCCCCCCCCGGGTGGGATCCTTGCCCCTTCTCTCAATAGGGCAAAGGGGCAGCTTCATCCCTCCGGCTATGCCCCCCCCGGGGAAGGGGGGGCTCGTTTAAGTCACCAAGCGGGCGCTTTCCTTTCCCTGGATGATTGTTTCAAATTACGGGTGTCGAGGGCTGCAGAAACCTGAAATCCAGGCTGCAAAAGGCCCTCAAGGGAAAAAAACCGAGCTTCTTTTAAGGGCCCTTTGCTGCCCTCCCATCTCTCAGGCGGTCCTCGGCCCACCACCCTAGTTGGGGCCAGAGTTTCTATTACTAAGCAAGGTGGCCGTTAAGTGAGTCCCGCTTATTTTACAGCTTTTTGGCCATGGTTGTTAAGTGAATCACTGCAGTTGTAAAATAAATTACTCAGTCGTTAAGCGAATCCATCTCTCCCCCCCCATTGACTTCGCTTGTTGGAAGCCAGATGGGAAGGTGTGAATGGCGACCAGAAAGGCCCCCTCCAGGGGTGCCGCGGTGGCCATAAACACCCGCCAGGTGACAAGCGTCCGCATGGTGGTCGTGTGGCTGTGGGGAGGGAGCGATGGTCGTAAGTATGAGGACCGGGTGTAAATCACTTTTTTCAATGCTGTTCAAACAGTCACTGAACAAATGGCGGCACTAAGTCGAGGACCGCCTGGATGCTTTTAGCTCATTTAGCCCTTTTTGCCCGTTCTTCTTTCCTCTCTCTTGCCTGGCAGCGTTTAAGGCCAGAGTTGGGAAGCTCCCGGTTCCCCCAACTGGAGCAATTCACAAACAAACCGTTGTCCGAGAAGTGACTGATCTATTAAAGTTTATGGAATCGGCTTCGCTGGGGGGCACTTTTCACTGGTTTCCCCGGATGTTTCAGGTCTGGAAGCTTGAAGGAGCTTCGCCTGGGAGCCTGGCCGGAGAGGAGCCGGTGGCGGCAGAGGCCGAGGCCGGCCAGCAGGGTAAGGAAGGAAGGGCAAAAACCAGGCCTGGGAAGCCTAGAGGGAGAGGGCCGCCGGCCTGCATCCAGCCAGCAGGGGGCTCCCTCTGCCCGGTTTTAGTCCCAGCCCTGCAGCTCAAGGGAGAGGCAGAATCCGGCTTGTCTTCTCTTCCAAGGGAGGAAGGCAGCAGCCTTTGCCCCCCCCCTCCCCGCCCCGCTTGTCTTTACCCCCTCAGTCCAGGGCACCCAACACAGACCCCGAACAAGCAGAGCCACGGCTTGCTGGATTTAGGCCTCTGTATGTTTAACGTGCACGTGACACACATGTAATGCTATTTTGGGAGATTATTGTACATACACCAGCAAGTATTTTCCCTCCCCTCGCAAGCCAAATTTACACACATCACAAGAATGAATATATGGTCAATTGGAGATTACTTTTATGGTCATGGAAAAAAATCTATATCTGTGTGATTGCTAAGAGTTGCCACGATTAAGGGACCGTTCCTCCTCTTCGTATTTGTGGCACAAGTGCAGCACTTGTTTATAATGCAACTCCATTTCCTCAGTTGTGCGTTATCTACGGAAGGTGAGTTGTCATCGGTTCGGCTGGGACCCTGTCTTGCACCACCCCAGGGGCCACAGGAGGTCAGGGGTGCATCTCTGGATAGCAAGCAGGCCTCATCCCAGCAGCCTCCCCCCCCTCGAAGCCATTTGCTCTTGAGGTGTTTGCAGCAGCAGCAGCAGCCGCCAGATATTCATTCCCCCGTTTGTTTTGCAACACTGGAAAGAATGATTAGTCCAACACAGGAGCGTAAAAATAAAGCTGAAGTAACCACGATCGAATTACATTATTTGCACAGTATTCTTGGCATTTAATTACCGATTGTACGAGGAACA
>NW_015411838.1:0-1900 GCF_001527695.2 Protobothrops mucrosquamatus
GTTCCTCTGCATGGAAACTCCCCGTCTCCATTTTATGTGTGAAGAAGACAAACAGATAAAATAAACTAGCACAACAATCATCAAAGTGTTTAGTTTGGCCACAGTAAACCATATGCTAATCTTTCAAGAAAAAGAAGCCCAAATGAAATTAGAAATGAAAACCTGATTATAATGGGCTGAAGGAAGAGGTAGAAAAAGAGCTACATGTGAGGTGTACGTAATGAAATACAGCCATTTTCCCCAGCTTCATGCCCTCTTGGATTTTAACTTACAAAATTTACAGCTAGCAAAATTGTTGTTTATTCTGGCTGAGGATTCTGGAGCAGTAATGTAGCACATCTGGAGGAAAGATGGTGGGGAAAAGATGCAATAGAGAGGCAGAAATCTTGACAGGTGGAACCTTTTGCTCCAAGTATACCAACTCATAAATCAAAGAAAAATGTGGAAGTTTTTAATGAAAGCACCTAATTAAATTACCAGCTAGCTTTCCCCTTCTGTGAGGGAATACAGGACAATGCAATGTACGGTAGCAATGTACATATTTTCATACAGGTCATATTGGCTCAGTCACTGGCATTTGGCATTTAAAGGTAGAGATTTTACATTTCTCCTTCAGGCTGTATAAAAGCTAATCTGAACTGTGGTAACAGACACATAGGAAAATTACTTTTAAAAAAAATGCAAATAAAATAAGCGTAAAAACCAATAGCATGGATATTTTAACAGCAATTAATTGGCTATTGTGGGGAAAGGGAGAATTTCCAGCAATTATTGGCTCAACTACAACAAGCTGGGATCAAACATTTCTGTTTACTATGACAAATGATTTACAAACATTTCAGTACTGCTGAAAAGGAACAGTAGAGCATGATCTGTCCCTCTCTATGGATGTTCTTCTAGTTCCTGTACCCTTGTTTCTCTCTCAGCTTCTAAAAAAGTTTTCAATATCTTTGTAGGTTTTAATCCTTATTAGAGACCTTTATTGACATGGACTGAAAGCTATTTATAAATATACCAGACACCACACTATTTTTTAAGATTAAGTAGCTAAAGTCAACCGACCATAGATATTAAAAAGAGATAAAAGATCTGTTTTGCCATTTGTTATACTTGGTCTAAATTTTCTCGTTGTACACAAATTACAGATATTTGACAACATTGTCATTTTGGAATCAATGTCAATCTTTCTAGGTTGGAAGCTACATTTTTAATCTTGAAAAATGAGATTTTTTATTCTATTGTTATATTCTATGTTTCCTGTATCTACCATACATAGCTTTTCTGTACAGGTAGTACCTTGTTTATCGATAAACAATTAGAACCGGCAACTCTGCCATTAAGCTAAATGATTGCTAAATGAAACTGCGGTTGTGCTTATAATTTATATCAGCTTTTCTTTGTTTTACAAAACTGTGAAGATCATAAATGCAAGACTAGTTACAAAGTTACTTGGTCATCACCATCGTAACTGCAAACAGTTGCTAAAAGAGGCAGTCACTAAACAAGGACGACCTCAATTTGTAGGGAGAAACAGTTCTGCAAGATTGGAAGTGTTACAAACTGAAAAGGTGTGTAGCGCTACCTTTTCAGAGGCCGCCAATGCCCAGGTCCTCCCAGCCACAACCCCCCTTGTCCAGCCTTGCGGTAATGTTCTTTAGAGATCGGTGAGATGTCTTACAGCCGGAACTCATGCAGCGTTGGTGGGTGGCAGGCTCTTCTTGTTGAAGCAGGACTTTCAGGCACGAACTTAACCGGTCACAATGGTTGATGCCCTGAAGATGTATATAACAGCTCAGGGCTGCTTTAGCAGCAGGAGTAACAAGCCCCTGAGCAATCGTTCAGAGTCCGATGAAATGGGGGGGGGGGGTAAACCCCGGCTCCAGATGGTAATAATAACAAT
>NW_015411839.1:0-1900 GCF_001527695.2 Protobothrops mucrosquamatus
GTGCATTTAGCGGTTCTCTTGGGGGTACCAGATAGCATGACTCTAGATGTTTTATTTAACAATTTGCTTTTAGTTGCTGAAAAAATATGTTTTCCCTCTTGTAAACCAGCTACCATCCTGTAAAGAAAGAGTTGGAATCAGAATTTAGTCATTTCACTGAGCTGGGAAATGAAAGGCAGATTTATAAAAGTGTTTTGGATGGAGGAGATATCCCATTGAAAGGGCTGAGTGGCTTGAAGCGTCCATCCAGTTCAGCATCCACAAAAGGTAAAGTGAACATTGTTGTGATCAAACTATGAAGAGTAAATGTGTAACATGGTATTGCACTATCAAGATTCCACATGTCATAATTCAAAGAAAAGCCTGAATTTTTTTGCATCTAAGAGCAGCTTGCGTAAAAGAAAGGGTGATGAGATTACAGACTTTGGCTCATTATCGTATGAACCCTTAATATTGTGATCATGATAACGTTGTCACTAACCTAGAGTGTGATAGCTGAATCATCTCTCCTCCTTGGTTTGGCATCACAGCACTTGTCTTTGTGAGACTTCTGTGATTGGAAATTTAGCAATCAAAAATTCAGTTTCTTCAGAAGGACCAGAACTAGAAGAGGAATTGCATTCTGTGTTTTAAAAAAAAACACCCTTTGTTCAGAAATCCAACTATATGAGGTTAAATCTCCAAAATGTCCAGAATAATTCAAGAACATCTTGATGGTTTGGCCAAACCTTTACAAGGTTTATCTGATACATTCACAAGATTATATGAAATGCTGGGTGAAATAAGGATAGCTAATGTCATCTCTGTTTTGACGAGGAGGAATGAGAATTCTAGAACTACAGATTTTATCGGGGGACATTCTAGAGCAGATCCTAAAGTGACTGATCTGTAAGTACCTTGGAAACAATGTGAATATTACCAGATGTTGGTAATTGGTTTGTCAAAACAATTTTTGCCAAGCCAATTTTATTCATTTTTAAATGAACGACATCCGTGATAGGTTTATGGGACAATTTGAGGCATTGAGGGATTTGATTTAGCAAAGGATTTGACAAAATTCCGATGATGTTACTTGTTAACCAACTATTTCATTCTGTCTTGGATGGCAAGACAATTAAGTGGGTGCAGAGCTAGTGCAGGGTTCTTATTCTGAGTTCCCATCCATCATTTCTCATCTAGCTCTAGAGAAGAAGCAAGTGGAACATCACAAAATTTGTTCCTGGCCTTTTGCTCTTCTGTGTTTTTATAAGTGAGTTGGATGAGAAGCTGGCAAGGATCCTTAGCAGATTATAAATCACATAATTGAATGAGATACTTAATGTCTTAGAAATTCAAATTCAAAATGAAGATAAAATTCATTATTCTTTGACTGAAAATAACATGAAATTTAAGGGTTTTTTATTATAGGAACAAATTGTGTGTGTGTGTTTTTAAAAAATTATACATGTATTCTATTGCCACCCATTTAATGCAGTCTAAGTTGTTTACAGTTATAACAAGTGCACAGATTTAGCATTGGGATAGTTGGCTTGATAATAATGCTTGTTGAAATAGTAGTTGATTGCCAAATAATTATTCATAAGGTCAGAATGCTCATAAAATTGGGGCAGTTTTAGTACACAATCCACTTAAGGAACCTTACAGAAAGAGATTTGGTTTGGACAAAACTCAGCAGCACTTTTTTGTGCGGCTGCTGATAAAAACAGGATCGCCAACATGATCGCCAACGTCCGATAACGGATATGGCAGAGGAAGAGGAAGAGGAAGAGGAAGAAGAAGAAGAAGAAGAAGGAGGAGGAGGAGGAGGAGAAGAAGAAGAAGAAGAAGAAGAAGAAGAAGAAGAAGAAGAAGAAGAAGAAGAAGAAGAAGAAGAAGAAGAAGAAGAAGAAGAAGAAGAAGA
>NW_015411840.1:0-1900 GCF_001527695.2 Protobothrops mucrosquamatus
GTCCATTTTGCTCTATGAGTTCATGGTGACCTAACCCTAACCCTAAGTGGAATTTTCCTATGTATTTTACCAGGAAACATAGATAAGGCAGCCAAGAAAGGTCACTGCCCTCATAACCATACCCAAGCACTCTGAGTTTTTTGGCGATGTCCATTTTGCTCTCTGAGTTCATGGTGACCTAACCCTAACCCTAAGTGGAATTTTCCTCCAATGAGATTTTCCCATGTATTTTACCAGAAAAAATAGATAAGGCAGCCAAGAAAGATCACTAACCTCCTAACCATACCCAAGCACTCTGAGTTTTTTGGCAATGTCCATTTTGCTCTATGAGTTCATGGTGACCTAACCCTAACCCTAAGTGGAATTTTCCTCCAATGGGATTTTCCCATGTATTTTACCAGGAAACATAGATAAGGAGGCCAAGAAAAGTCACTGCCCTCATAACCATACCCAAGCACTCTGAGTTTGTTGGCAATGTCCATTTTGCTCTATGAGTTCATGGTGACCTAATCCTAACCCTAAGTGGAATTTTCCTCCAATGAGATTTTCCCATGTATTTTACCGGAAAAAAATAGATAAGGCGGCCAAGAAAGGTCACTGCCCTCCTAACCATACCCAAGCACTCTGAGTTTTTTGGCAATGTCCATTTTGCTCTCTGAGTTCATGGTGACCTAACCCTAACCCTAAGTGGGATTTTCCCCCAATGGGATTTTCCCATGTATTTTACAAGAAACATAGATAAGGCAGCCAAGAAAGGTCACTGCCCTCATAACCATACCCAAGCACTCTGAGTTTTTTGGCAATGTCCATTTTGCTCTCTGAGTTCATGGTGACCTAACCCTAACCCTAAGTGGGATTTTCCCCCAATGGGATTTTCCCATGTATTTTACAAGAAACATAGATAAGGCGGCCTAGAAAAGTCACTGCCCTCATAACCATACCCAAGCACTCTGAGTGCTGGTGATGTCCATTTTTCTCTATGAGTTCATGGTGACCTAACCCTAACTCTAAGTGGAATTTTCCTCCAATGGGATTTTCCCATGTATTTTACCGGAAAAAAATAGATAAGGCGGCCAAGAAAGGTCACTGCCCTCCTAACCATATGCAAGCACTCTGAGTTTGTTGGCGATGTCCATTTTGCTCTCTGAGTTCATGGTGACCTAACCCTAACCCTAAGTGGAATTTTCCTCCAATGAGATTTTCCCATGTATTTTACCAGAAAAAATAGATAAGGCAGCCAAGAAAGATCACTAACCTCCTAACCATACCCAAGCACTCTGAGTTTGTTGGCAATGTCCATTTTGCTCTATGAGTTCATGGTGACCTAATCCTAACCCTAAGTGGAATTTTCCTCCAATGAGATTTTCCCATGTATTTTACCGGAAAAAAATAGATAAGGCGGCCAAGAAAGGTCACTGCCCTCCTAACCATACCCAAGCACTCTGAGTTTATTGGCCATGTCCATTTTGCTCTATGAGTTTATGGTGACCTAACCCTAACCCTAAGTGGAATTTTCCTCCAATGAGATTTTCCCATGTATTTTACCAGGAAACATAGATAAGGCAGCCAAGAAAGGTCACTGCCCTCATAACCATACCCAAGAACTCTGAGTTTGTTGGCAATGTCCATTTTGCTCTATGAGTTCATGGTGACCTAACCCTAACCCTAAGTGGAATTTTCCTCCAATGGGATTTGCCCATGTACCCAAGCACTCTGAGTTTGTTGGCGATGTCCATTTTGCTCTTTGAGTTCATGGTGACCTAACGCTAACCCTAAGTGGAATTTTCCTCCAATGGGATTTTCCCATGTATTTTACCAGAAAAAAAAAAATAAGGCAGCCAAGAAAGGTCACTGCCCTCCTAACCATACCCAAGCACTCTTAGTTTGTTGGCAATGTCCA
>NW_015411841.1:0-1900 GCF_001527695.2 Protobothrops mucrosquamatus
TTTCAACAGTTCATCAATATCTAGTTCGGTCCTTGGGTTAATTTACCTGACAGCATAGTATAGAATTGCTAGATAACAAAACAACCTGAACAAAATTTGGCTATCTACGACAAAACAGATGTTGCTGAAGCACCTCACCCAGGCTTCCAGTGGTGAATGGCAGATGCAAGCTGCTGGGAAGCTTTGGCAGTTAAAGTAGTAGAAAGCCAACATTTTTATAGCAGTGTGGATGGGTTATTTCTATTCATTCAAGAATCCCTTCCCTCTTCCCCTTATGGGATGTTATTAAAAGATTCTGCTTTCCCTCTTCCTTTCATTATCCTCTGACTAGGGAATTCTGGGAGTTGAAGTCCACAAGTCTTAAAGTTGCCATGGTTAGGCACTCCTGATGTAAGAGGGAGCGCTGGAATCTTGAATCAGAGTTGGAAAAGCTCTACCAGACAATGGAGCTTTCTTAACCTTGGCGAGATCTGTTCCTAGAAACATTTCCCGTATCAACCAACATTTCTCAATCAAAGCACAGTAAAGGGACTGTTGTGTGTTCCTAGCCACTCGATTGCACTCTGAGGATGAAGGAGATTCTGCATTGGTGGGGGTAGACAGACTACTAATGGGAAGAGGGCAATCTATAGTTACGACTAGCCATGATGGCTGAAGCCAACCTATGTGCACCCACTTTTTGCGGACGTGATGAAAGTCATAGATCCATAGATGTATAGAATTAAAATGGTCCCGAGGAACAGGTAGCCAAATTTTCTGCAGTGTTCAAGAAAACCAATTAAACAATTAATGAGAGAAGTATCTGACGACCGAAATTTCATGTATTTATTTATTAATCAAATTTATAGAACTGCCTAGCTGACCGACGGTGACTTTGTCTCATCTCAGCCTTCATTTTTCTGGGACTGAATATCTCAAGTTCCTTCCTTCCTTCCTTCCTTCCTTCCTTCCTTCCTTCCTTCCTTCCTTCCTTCCTCTCCTTTTGACTTTTCTTTCTTTTTGCCTCTTTTTCTTTCTTTCTTTTTCTCTTTCTCTTTCTCTTTCTTTCTCCTTCCTTCCTATTTTCTTTCTTTCTCTCCCTCTCTCCCCTTTTTTCCTTCTCTTTTTCTCTATATCTTTCTTTTTTATTTATTTCTCTCTCTTTCATCTCTCTCTCTCTCTCTCTCTCTCTCTCTCTCTCTCTCTCTCTCTCTCTTTTTTTTTCTCTTCTCTTCCCCCCCCCCTTTCCTTTTTTCCATCCTGCTTACCTCTTTTCTACATCTCAGTCCTTTGGGGAATATCAAGGGCACAGCAGAGAAGGGTTACCTGGAGAAAAGGGTTGCTAGGCAACCAAACCCCCCACCCCCACCCCCAAGGAAGAGCCAGAAAGCCCAAACTGGTTCCAGCCCTGCAACCAGATTAGCATATTAATGAGCTTGTAATTTCTCCTGGAATTGTCTGGCTGTGTACGTTTGCTTGGTTATACGGGCTGGCCCAGGAGTTTGCTATGCAAATAAACTGGTTTTTACAGGCCCTGGCTTAATTAACTCATCAAGTTCATCTTCCTAACAAAACGACAATGAAACAAAGACAGAATGATACTAAAAAAAGATCATAGGCCTGTGTTCCTTGGTTTCCCTTGGATTAAAAAAAAATACTCAAGGTTGCTTTTTCCCCCCTTCCTTTTTTTCTCTTGCAGAAGA
Organism: Protobothrops mucrosquamatus; assembly: GCF_001527695.2. Classification (NCBI taxonomy): domain Eukaryota; kingdom Metazoa; phylum Chordata; class Lepidosauria; order Squamata; family Viperidae; genus Protobothrops; species Protobothrops mucrosquamatus. The sequence continues at coordinate 1,683 of NW_015411841.1, forward strand.
AGAAGAAGAAGGAAGAAGAAGGAAGAAGAAGGAGAAGGAGAAGGAGAAGGAGAAGGAGAAGGAGAAGGAGAAGAAGAAGAAGAAGAAGAAGAAGAAGAAGAAGAAGAAGAAGAAGAAGAAGAAGAAGAAGAAGAAGAAGAAGAAGAAGAAGAAGAAGAAGAAGAAGAAGAAGAAGAAGAAGAAGAAGAAGAAGAAGAAGAAGAAGAAGAAGAAGAAGA
>NW_015411842.1:0-1900 GCF_001527695.2 Protobothrops mucrosquamatus
TTTCCCTTCCGTCCCTCCTGCTCTTTACTGTAGCTTTAAGGGCTGGAGGGGGGGTTCCCAGCCCCGTTACGCGGAGCCTCTCCCCCCCCCGGGGGACACGCGGGTATTTGTCCCGCGGGATGCGAGTTTTCCTTGGCTGGCGGGATTCCTATCCTGCCTTTCCTCCAGACCAGGGCTTTTCCAACCTTGTCACCCATTGTACCACTTTTAGGATATGGCAGTATCAGAGTACCACCAGTCGCCTAGCAAGGTGTCAAAAACTTGATGACCAAAAAAAAAAAAAAGGAAAAAAGTGATAAAATACAGGTAGTCCTCGACTTACAATAGTTCGCTTAGTGACTGTTCGGAGTTACAATGGCACTGAAAAAAGTGCCCCCCAAGCCACAGCCGAGCAAGACACCTACCTGCCTGCCCACCCGGCGGCACTCTTCCTCCTGTCCGAGGTTTTCGTTGTGAGCATTTCTGTTGAGGATTGGCAGCGGGGGTGGGGTGGGGGGGGTGTTTGGTTTTTATTCCCCCTGTCTGTTGGGTGGTTGCAGCAGGTTTTGGTCACTTCACATGACCCTGGGACACTGTGACCGTCATAAATATGAATCAGTTGCCAAGCATCTGGACAAGACCCTGGAAATGCTGCTACAGTCCAGCTGATCGGTGCTTCTTCTGGGCTCAGCAGAAGCGCCGGGATCAGCGCCGAGCTCCAGCTGGAGCCTGGTGCTGATCCTGGCACTTCCACTGAACCCTGACAGCCCCGAAGAAGCACCGATCAGCTGGAAAGCGGCACTGATCCTGGCGCTTCCGCTGAGCCCTGACAGCCCTGCAGCTCCAGCCATCTCTCGCTCAGGCTTGTGCGGTGCTGCCACCGGTTCAGCTCATTCCCCTCCCCTCTACCACTTTCCTAGGATGGTCGCGTACCACCTGCCAGGTGCCAATGTAACAGGTGGTACCCGTACCACTGGTTGAAAAGCCCTGCTCCAGACCGTAAGACTGAGATTTCCCTCCATTTCACGCTCATCCGCACGTGCACGCTAATACAACCATCGCTGCCTCGGGCACAGAGACGGGGCTGTGTGCCCCGTTTGGATGGCAGCTCCACTGAAGTTTCTGGCGTAGCTGCCGGTGGATTTAATCTCGATCTGCCCAGGACTTTGTGGCTGGTTCCTAAACCGAGGCTGTTCTCACACCTGTGCGGTAAAAGAACCCGCGTTTTAGGTTCCCGCCTCACCCTGAACCAGAAGCTAAGGCACCAGTGTGAAACCGAAACCGAAAGTAAGGAAAATCGGGCCTGATTGTGGCCTGCAGCTTGCTGGGAAACTGGACTCTAGATTAAACTGGAAGGGTTGGGTTTTTTTTTTCCCCTCTCCCAAAAGGAGTCCTTCAAAGTAAAGCATTGACATCTAATCTTTATTATTGCCCTGAAAACCACATGGGTGAAATCTCTAAAAGTGAACTTTGAAAATAGTCTTACTTTTTAAAACACAAACTATGTAAAATTGGTCAAGTTTAGCATCTTGTATAAATTGGTGGGGTTTCCCCCCCCCCAAAAAAAACAACAACACTGGGCAACTTTAAGAAATGTGATTTCATGTTAGCTGGAAATTCGGGGGATTTGAAATCCATGTTGCCAAACACTGGTATAAACTAGGTCATCTTAACCATGTTGTCTGAAAAGTAGCTGTACTTGTAAATCAACATTTTGATCCATCTTCATGGGACTGCTTAAACCTAGATCAACCATGCCTGCATATACAGTAGTACAGGGGTCTTCAAACTTGGCCCTTTTATGACTTGTGGACTTCAACTCCCAGAATTCCTCAACCAGCAGCGCTGGCTGAGGATTTCTGGGAGTTGAAGTCCACAAGTCATAAAAGGGCCAAGTTTGAAGACCCCTGCAGTAGTATAT
>NW_015411843.1:0-1899 GCF_001527695.2 Protobothrops mucrosquamatus
TTCCAGCTTGCAGGACTGGCCTAGGGTAATTTTTAGGGGGGTTTTAATTATATTTTAAATTCGACAAATATTTAATATTCCTTTTAATTAATTTTAAATTTGTATTGTTTTGTATGTATTTTAAATAGATTGTCAGCCGCCCTGAGTCCTACGGGAGAAGGGCGGGATATAAATTCAAATATAAATAAATAAAATAAATTTGCTGGCGTGACTTTCTGCTTCAGTGGGGCTCCCACTGCACCTCAAAGGCGCTCTGGCCTATCGCAGCTGCCACAGATCACAAAGGAAGGGCTAATTTTTGCAAAAAGCTGTGAAGGTACCACTTGGACAGAAGATGGAATTTGCCACCTTCACATTCAGCTCCTCATTCTATCTTAGAAAAGGTGGGTGGTTGGTTTTTTTTTTTTTTAAAAAAAGCAAATGTCCTGGGCGGTCACTTCCCCCCATTAACCTTTCCAGGCAGTTCTAGACAGAACGGTTTTCTTCTCAACTACACTTCAACTCTTTTGCAAGTTAAAGGAAAAGAAAGAGAGACACTAGAAGCCACAGATGCTAAGGTGTGTGGCAAGAATTAATGAAAAGAAAAAGAGAAGGAGAAGGAGAAGGACAGAAGAGGAAAGGGGAAACCAATTAACGAAGAGAGTTAAAGCCTCCACGTTGCCTCTTACTTTGGATCCCACCATTCTTGGTACCATCTCTGGATGCTAGTTGGTAACCCTCAAAGACGAATTAGCAGAGAGTTTTTAGACATGAGAAAGGAAAGGAAAGGAAGGCACAATGTATTGAAACCTGCCTTGACATTTCTAAATGTTCTTCTCTAAAAAAAAGACTTTCATTGTGCTGCCTTATTCACAAGCTACCTTGAGAATTTCCCTTGTTGTGATTTCTTAGCTGACTTTATTGTTAGAAATGGCATAAAAGGCTCTTATCTGTTTTCTGTGACATGCTTTATAAAGCCTTAGTAAGACCACACCTGGAATACTGGGTCCAGTTTTGGTCACCACGCTGCAAAAAAGATGTTGAGACTTTGGAAAAAGTGCAAAGAAAAGCAACTAAAACGTTTAAGGGCCTGGAGACAAAAACATATGACAAACAGTTGCAGGATTTCGGTATGGCCAATCTAGAGAAAAGAAGGAGTAGGGGTGACATGATAGCAGTATTCCACAAAGAAGAGGGGGTCAACTTATTTTCCAATGCACCAGAAGGCAAGACAAGAAACAATGGATGGGAACTAATCAAGGAGAGAAGCAACCTGGAATTAAGGAGAAACTTCCTAACAATGAGGACAATTAACCACTGGAACAGCTTGCCTTCAGAGGTTGTGGGTGCTTCATCGCTGGAGGTTTTTAAGAAGAGACTGGAGAGCCACTTGTCTGAAATGGTATAGGGTCTCCTGCTTGAACAGGGGCTGGACTAGAAGACCTCCAAGGTCCCCTCCAGCTCTATTCTGATTGATCCAATCACTCTGAAGGCTTTTCTAATTGGCCACTTTTTCTTCTCTGAAAAACAAAATTCTTCTTACTGTTCTCCTTCAGGATTTAACAGAAAATTGAGAATGAGGTTGCATTGTCAATAAGATTATCGTTCCATGAAAGTCACAATTTCCCTGCACAACCTTTGCCACCTGATAATTAAAGAAATGCAAGACCTGTCCACCTATGATAATTTCATCATTATTCTCTTTTTTAAAAAAAAATCGCGAAAGCAAATTAAATACAAAATACTAGGAAAACAATGCAGGGGTATCTTTCTGCAAGCACGCAGAGTTAGAAAGACACCTGAAAAACTGGCATAACTGTATGTGATAAAGCAATTTCTCCAGAGGCTACTAAAAGGATTTCCAAACTGACATTCTCCTGCAAGCAGCCAATTTACCCACTAAGTGACCGGAAGAAAAAT
>NW_015411844.1:0-1899 GCF_001527695.2 Protobothrops mucrosquamatus
ATTTTTAGATGTGTTGGTGCATCGTCAGCCAGATGGAACCCTGGAGACACAAGTTTATCGCAAACCCACCCATACAGACAGGATTCTACACCAACACAGCAACCATCCAGTAGCCCACAAAATCAGCTGCATTAGAACATTGTTCAAAAGAATAGACTCTCATTGCAGCACGGCCAGGGCTAGAGCAGAAGAGAGAAGTCATTTAATTCGGGTTTGTAAAAACAATGGCTATTCCATGAGGTTTATCAAACGCCATGGCATCCTATCCAGACTTCCCGGTGGCTCACAAACACCTACGAAAACAATAGCACCCCAGACAACTCGCATCACCCTGCCATATATTAGTAACCTCTCGGAGGCCACCGCTAGACTGCTGGCGCCCTATAACGTAAAAGTGGCACACAGGCCCAGCCGGACGTTACGGTTGGACATCATGAAACCAAAAGACCCTCTCCCCACTTCGGAGAAATCAGGGGTTATTTATAGAATTAGATGCAGAGACTGCATCTGTAGTTATGTGGGTGAGACTTCTAAAAGGGTCAAAACACGAGTCCATGAACATAAACTGGCCATAAAGAGAGGAGAGCAGTACTCTCAAATATTAGCGCATATGGCAGAAACTGGACATAGATTTGATTTCAATGATGTAAGGGTGGTTGCCAGCGACAGTACAAGGAGTGGTAGACTACTAAAAGAGGCTTGGTTCTCGGACGATAAATCTATCAATCGACATATAGAGCTGTGCCCCGCACATCTAGCGCTGAGAGCATGGGAGAGAAAAACCAAACTGCCACGAAGGGAACGACCCAATGATATGGTCCATCAATGGGAAGGAGAAATTGAGGAGAGAGAGACCCCCCATCTGTCACGTACAACTGACAATCATGAGAATAATGGACAACGACTTGGAAACCTGCATGCTGCATGGGTAGATAAGCGCTCTCCACACACCAAGGAGTCTACCATCAGTGAGCAAACCATCAGCATTAAAAAGCCAGTTCACGATGACAAGGGCCCCTTAAGCCATATGGGGAGTACAGAAGAGATATTGTTACCATCACATGCCGACGTACGAGGAGATTACCATCGGAAAGAACTGCCATATGGAGTGAGTAACATCTTACATGTATCGAACTCTCCATACCCCCCGACGCACTGAACACAATTAGGAAGAACCCCACATGTCTTAGAGGACACATGCAAAGAGAGCAAATACAACTGCCCCACCTCTGGAGCGTGCATGGGTTTTCAAGACGTCATGCCAAAGGCCCACGTAAAGGAAAGAACGACCTATGGAGGAATGCTTGGACTGGAGAAGGACTACAGCCACCCCACTCCCGAGACAACTGTATATCCCCATGGCATGACATCTAGGACCGCTGTGGAAAGAAGAATGATCAGCGGAGAAGCGGCTACATCGAAGAACGACTGCAGCCACCCCCTTTGGGGAACAATCACATGCTCCCGCAATGCAGCGCTTAAGACTAATACGGAAGGAAGAGCGACCGATGGAGGGAAGCCTATAGCGAAGAATGATAATAATCATCCTGCCCCGGGAGCAATCACACGCTCCCGAAGCATAGCGCTAAGACCCAGTACAGAGGGAGGAAAGACCGATCATCAGGGTTAAAAAGGCAAATGCTGGGAAGGTTTATATACAGTCGTTCAATGCCTGCTTCCGGCTCCTGGAGCGCGTAACTGGCCCCAGCTGATCCTGCCGCACTTCAAGCGTGCTGCCTGCTTTGATGTCCGGCTCCTTTTTCTGAATTCGCATCCTTTTGAGTGCTGTTACATTCATTATCAGGGTGTTAGGCAGATTCGATGGTAAGGCATCCTTGCTTCCCCTGCATACGGCTCCCCCGCTGCTATATGTGTGTCTATCTCTGAGGAGTGGGGGGG
>NW_015411845.1:0-1899 GCF_001527695.2 Protobothrops mucrosquamatus
AAAATTCCCTGCCAGGTCCACCTAACCAGCTGCTTTGGCCCTGTCTGAGAGAGAGAGGGGAGAGGGGGGGAGGAGGAGGAGGAAGGGGCTCCTACCTTCTTCCTCTCCAGCCTCTCCTGCAGGTTCTGCTGCATGATCCGCTCCCGTTCCTGCCGCTGTCTCTCGGCCTCTTCGAAGGCCCTCGCCTCGGCTTCTTCCCGCTAAAAGGGCAAAGAGGAAAAACACCGTGGTGAGCTCCGTGAAAGGGACCGACCGTCACTACGGAAAAGAAGTCGTGGCAGCGAAAGACAGCGTAATACAGCTGAAGCTCCCCATTCTTAACTTGGGTCCTGTGTTCGAGTCACACCACCCAAGAGGGAAAGCCCAGACTTCACTCAGCCACTGCCGCTTGAGGTTACACTGCAATTCCCAATTCCCTGGGTGGACACTGTGGCTCAACGTCCGGGCGTCCATGTGTGTGTGTGTATTTCAGGCTGAGAACCCCCCCACCAGAGGATGCCTTGCAGAGACCCCCGACCTGCAACTGAAGCTCCGCCTGCTTCTCCTGCTCTTCCTGCTCCCTCTGAATCCGGTCTTTCTCAGCCAGCCGCTGCAGCTCCTCTTCTTCCACTCTCTTCAGCTCCTCCATCTCTTGGAGGGCGGCCTCCTCCTGCGCCTGCTTCTCCTGGGCTATCCTGGCCAGCTCCTCTTTCTGGATCCTAAGAGCCCAAAGCAAAGGGATGACGGGTCAACGCTTGCTTGCTTGTGCAGGCAGGCAGGCAGGCCATCCTTGTGTAACCTGGTTTGCAAACGCAAACGGCGTCTCCATCTGCAGCCTCGAGACCTCCTATTCCCAGGCCTGGGGTCGGGGTGTGGGTGGAGCCCCTGTTGTGGTTTTATGTTTTGAATCTAGGCAGATGAGTTTTGTTTCATGCTTTTCGCTGTTTTGACTGTAGATTTGGATGGGGTTTGCTGCCCAGGCTTTTGGGGTCGGTCGCCATGATATGTTAAATAAACCAACCAACCAGCTAGCCTAGCCTAGCCTAGCCAAGCCACCTACCAACCAGTCAACCCAACCAATCTTATCAATCCAACCAACCAGCCAGCAGAACCAAAGGAGTTCTGGCCTCCTGCGTCAGGCCTCCTTTTTAAAGAAAGAAGGCAATTTGGGAGATTTAATTGATAAGCCATTCAGCATTTTAAAAAGTTACGGACCTGCAGTGGAGAATAAGAAGGACCTTTTCTATTTTATGAAATTATCTTTATCTAGTCTCATAGGTGCCCAGGAGTGAGGTTCAGAGGACGCCGTTGGCTACTCAATCTCCCTAGAAAAACCTCGATTTAAAATCTCTCATGTGTGTAAATGCACTTTTGCAATGAGGGAAAACCTCTCTCGTTTACCTTTCTTCCTCTTCTCTTTGAAGCTTTTCCTGGTCTTCGCGCTCTCGCTGTTCCCGTGCAAGGCGGCGTTTCTCTGCCAAGATCTTCGATGCTTCTTCAGCGGTTGTGGTCCCTGGAAGAGTTTTGCCACTTGCATCTGGAAAAATAAAAATATTTTACCAATAGCAATAGCCCTTAGACTTATATATCTCTTCACAGTGCTTTACAGCCCGCTCCGAGCGATTTTACAGAGACATCCTGTTGCCCCAACAACCTGGGTCCTCATTTTACTGACCTCGGAAGGATGGAAGGCAGAGTCAACCTTGAGCCAGTCAGAATCGAATTCCTGGCAGTGGGCAGAATTAGCCTGCCATACTGCATACTAACCACTGCACCACCAGGGATCTTATACAATTCATACAAAGGCAGTCAGAGCTGAATTTGCTTTCTAATTTTTGTTTTTGTTCCATCGCTCATGACTCCACTCTGTTCAGAATTAAATCTGATTTACACAGGATGGGGAGGAGAAAACTTTGGTGC
>NW_015411846.1:0-1899 GCF_001527695.2 Protobothrops mucrosquamatus
CGGAAGGAAGGGAGATCAGGGATCACCCTGATCTCTGGGGGCAGCTCATTCCAGAGGGTGGGAGCTCCCACAGAGAAGGCCCTCCCCCTTGGGGTCGCCAGCCGGCACTGTCTGGCCGACGGCACCCTGAGGAGACCCACCCTGTGGGAGCGTACTGGCCGATGGGAGGTAATCTGTGGCAGAAGGCGGTCTCGAAGGTTGCCTTTGAAAATTGGTGCATAGTGAAACAGTTCACAGGCTGACAAGTAATAGCCACTACAAGCATATAACAGCAGTGTTATGGATGCTAAATTAATCTACATCTGGTAAACTAGAAGGGTGCTGCTTTTAACTTTTAAAGCCTTACAAGGCCTGACTTGAAGATACCTTCAGACTGCCTCTTCCAGACAGAACCAATACACTCAATCAGATGGGGATAATTAGGGTTGCCTCAACTTACAGGGTGAGATGAAACAGTTGAGGGTTTAGAGCCAGCATTTTTCCATGGTGGTCCTCACCTTACAGAAACGCTTCCTTTGCAGAGTTTAGGAAGTATCTATTCTCAAACCTTTATTTATTAAATTGATATAATGATTCTTTCCTTCAGGAAGGGCTTGGAGATGGATCTGTTCTGCAGGGCATTTAAAATCTAACAATATTAGCTACAATTGTGGGTCAGAAGCATGGTTTTTATCCTCTGACATATTAAACTGCTATTTTGATATTTTATTTTTGATTATACTGTACATTATTGTTTGGTCATACCACAGAGAGTTGATCTGAAAGTTATGGAATACATGTAATAAATAATGCATTTACTCAGGACCATCTAAGTTTCCTAAAGATCAGGCTACAAGTAACCTAATGTGTACTTAAACTAAAAAATAACTTTGTGGTCTAGAAAAACTTTCTGCAAAAAAACAGGAAAGACACTAACTACTCCCCCTCAAAAAGAGTAAAGCATAGAGCCAGAATTAACCTCAAGATATGGACCAAAAGTGAGTAATTCAAAGTTCCCTTATAATAGAAGTAGGGAGTATACCTAGAAGAATATAGGAATTCATCAATAAAACAGGTCAATAAAAGCAACTTACTAAGAACTGAACTACTCAGAATTGGCTTCATTTTTTTTTACTATATGTGTTACCTGCATGGAATCAAAGAAAGCAAAGAAAATGTACCTTATTTTTATTTGTTTGTTTTACCATCCTCCAGAAAACTTATATATTGGAATGATATTGACAAATACAGTATTTGGGAAAGTGTCTTTGAAGAAAAGACTCCTGGAAAGTGGTAAGAGAACAAAGCAATTGCCTAATACTACCCAAAAGATGTGTCTGTTTGTGTAGACACAAAAACATTTAATCATTTAAGATGCACATTTAAGATCAGAGAAGCTAAACTACTACAAAGCTTCCCTTTTCTATTTGCAAAATGACCATCCTAGAATTAAGTGAAATTCTGTGGTGAATACAGAGCTCTATAATACTGGCAAGGTGCTTAAATAAATAAGGTATTTAAAAGGAGTAGGTGACACCAAGTAAGGCAAGTGTCTTCCTCCTACAGTAGATCTCAATACCAATGTTGTGGCTTGAAAATTATTCTTGCCATCATCTGAAATTCTTACATCAAGTTTGTTTTCCACAAAGAGCCAAGAATATACATATAAAATATTTATGTTGTCAGCTCCATAAGAAATTTGCAGAGACATTGCTCTTAATACTAGCAGAATGACTCTTTTTGACATAGCCATATTCCCAGTTACAATTTAAAATCCACTACAGGTAGTCCTCGACTTATGACCACAATTGAGCCCAAAATTTCTATTGTTAAGTGAGACATCTGTTAAGTGAGTTTTGCCCCATTTTATGACCTGTCTTGCCACAATTGTTAAGTGAATTACTGCAGTTGATAAGTTAC
>NW_015411847.1:0-1899 GCF_001527695.2 Protobothrops mucrosquamatus
TTGCCCCATTTTACGACCTTTCTTGCCACAGTTGTTAAGTGAATCACTGCAGTTGTTAAGTTGGTAACACGGTCGTTAAGCGAATCTGTCTTCCCCATTGACTTTGCTTGTCAGGAGGTCGCAAAGGGGGATCATGTGACCCCCGGGGACACTGCGACCGTCATAAGTGTGAGTCCATTGCCAAGCCTCTGAATTTTGAACACGTGACCCTGGGGATGCTGCGACCATCATTAAGTGTGAAAAACAGTCGTAAGTCACATTTTTTCCCGTACCGTTGTAACTTTGAATGGTCACTAAATGAACGGTTGTAAGCCAAGGACCAACTATATGTGGAAATAGGCCTCTCTTCTTTTAAATATATACTCCTGCACATATTTCAGATAATAGGATTTCTCTCTGTGCAATCTTTTTTTTTAAAAAAAAAAATTAATGGTGTCTGAGCTCTGCAAAGCTGTTTCAATGATTATACCACCTTTTTGCAATATAAAAAGAACTACCGAAATTCAAACCACACATAAAAATCTACTTTTGTGCAGAGTAGTTCAACATTCTAGACCTCACTGGATTTTTAAAAAGTATAGATTTCCCCTTTCAGGTGGGATTTTTTTCCCTGTCTCTCATATAATAATAATAATAATAATAATAATAATAATAATAATAATAATAATAATAATAATAATAATAATAATGATGATGATGATGATGATGATGATGATGATGATGATGATGATGATGATGATGATAGTGATGATAATAATAATAATAATAATAACAACAACAATAACATCATCATCAACAACAATAATAATAACAACAATAACAACTTCAGAATTCAAACAGACAAGCACCTGCAACATAACACCCCGGACTTAACAATTGTCGATAAGAAAGACAAAAAAGTCTGGATAGTGGACGTGGCAGTGCCTGGAGATAGCAGAACAGACGAGAAAGAACTGGAGAAGATCACAAAATACAAAGACCTACAAATAGAAATAGAAAGACTGTGGCAAAGGCAAGCAAGGGTAGTACCAATAGTCATAGGCGCCTTGGGTGCAATCCCAAAACAACTGGAGCACCACTTGAACACCATCATCGGCATTGACAAATTCGCCATCAGTCAATTGCAAAAGGCGGCCTTACTAGGAACTGCTTCCATCCTGCGACGAGATCTGTAATACCATCAAACATCCACATCTGCCTATCCCAGGTCCTGGGTAAGGAATCGATAGGTAGACAAAAATGCCAAATCCAGTCTGAACATCTGGCTGACTGTGCGATGATCCATAATAATAATAATAAAAGTTGGAAGGGATCTTGGAGGTCATCTAGCCCAACCCCCTGCTCAGGCAGGAAACCCTATCCCATTTCAGACAAATGGCTGTCCAGTCTCTTCTTAAAAACCTCCAGTGTGGGAGTGTTCATAGGTGGATTTATAGGCGATAAATCTATTTATTGTTGGACCAGAGATATACTTTTAAATATCTGAAATATTTTCCAGAGTTTGGGATATTTCTTCCCCGGGCACAAGCGATATCCTGTGAACTTGTAAAGGTTTGAGGAGTCAAAACTATACGTAGTCCTCGACTTATAACAATTCATTTACAAGGGCACTGGAAAAAGGGACTTATGACAGTTTTTCACACTTACGACCACGGCAACATCCCCAGGGTCACATAATCAAAATTCGGACGCTTGGCAACCGGTTCATATTTATGACGATTGCAGAGTCCCGGAGTCATGTAATCCTTTTTGCGGCCTTCTGATAAGCAAAGTCAATGCAGGAGCCAACAGTGTTGGAGCATTCACCGCTTCTGGAGGCAGGTTGTTCCGCTGGTTAATTGTTCCAACTGTCAGGAAGTTTCTCCTTATTTCTAGGTTGCTTCTCTCCTTGATCAGTTT
>NW_015411848.1:0-1899 GCF_001527695.2 Protobothrops mucrosquamatus
TATATATATATATATATATATATATATATATATATATATATATATATATATATATATATATATATATATATATATATATATATATATATTTTCTGAGGTTTTCACGGGTGTTTATATGTGAGTCTTTGGTCATTCGGGTTTTCTCCCGTGTAAGATTAGAAGTGTCATAGCGACGTTTCGATGAAATCACATTCATCATCATCAGGCTTGTGCTTTTAGCTTTGTGCTCACATACATACATACATACATACATACATACATACAGGAAGTTTTTCAGACGGACCGGTCTGATTGAGTACACCTTGACATTTTTAACTGCTATACTGCAGTTTTACTTTTTACAATACCTTTTGCCTTGCAGCCCCCCAATTAGGGGCGTTAAACAGGCTCAAGTCGCAACTGCGAAACATTTTAAATCCAAATTTCTTTTTCTGACAAAGAGTAAAGAATTAAATTGGGAGACTAAGATGGCCATTTCTAGCTCGTTCTGCTTTCATCAATTAGCCATATCCTTTAATCCCAATTTAATTCTTTACTTTATATATCACATATAGAATCATAGATCTGAGTAAACAAATCATACCTCCCTTCATGATATGTTTTCACTTTCCTCTCTTCTCCTACATTGATGGAGTAATCTTGTGAATGTTTTTTACAGCCTTTATTCAAATTACTCTATGAAACCCCAGCATAATTCTTTCTCCTGCACTTATGCAATAATACTGTATGTGCTAGCCCTGTCTTACTCTCTTCTAGAACTGACAAGTATGGAAGAAATATCCAATATGATTTTATGGTGAAAAATGGATTGGTCTCAAGATACGATGATGGAAAATTGAAGGGAGTAGAGCAGGGGTGTCAAACTGCCGGCCCGCAGGCCAGACGTGTCACCAGGAAACTGTGCCCACCCCATTGTCGGCAATGGGGAAAAAGCTCCGATACGTCACGCGACGTCATGTGACGTCGCGAGTTTGACATGTCTGGAATAGAGGAATGCTGAACTCATACAGAGCTTCATAATAAAATTGTGGTCTAATAGTAAAGGCATCAGACTATAAACCAGTAGATTGTGAGTTCTAGTCCCGCCTTTGACGTGAAAGCTGGCTGGAAGGCTTTGGGCCAATCACCAGGAGACTGAGTTCTAGTCCCACCTTAGGCGTGAAAGCTGGCTGGGTGACGTTGGGCCAATCACCAGGAACCTGTGAGTTCTAGTCCCGCCTTAGGCATGAAATTCGGCTGGGTGATTTTTGGCCAGTCACTCAGCCCAGTCCACCTCGCATGGTTACTGTTTTGGCAAAATAGGAGGAAGGAAGGCGTATTAGGTATGTTTGCTGCTTTGAGTTATTTGTAAGAATAATAAAGGTGGGATATAAATAAATCATTTAGAGCTGTGATTTTATCCAGTGACATTAACATGCCATGAAATACTTTTGCTGATTGCAATCATGTACTGTATATCAAGTTTGGTAGTCTTACTTTGATTTTGAGGAGTCAAGATACAGTGATAAATGTCCAGGGAGAAATATATATTGAAATTTCTTTGTCGAGAGAGAAAATGTGTATGTGTTTTCAGGAATTAAAAAGTTTTAACAACCTTTGTCGGTTTATCCCTCATCATAGGCAGAATTGTCAGACATATTAATTTATGTGTGTATTTTCCACTTGTGCATACAGAATCTGACTACATTTGCTTTTGGAGCAAAACTTAAGAAACGTTTCTAATGATTATTTGCAACCCAATGGCGTTTTCTGGATAGAAGCCAAATATGATACACACAAGAGAGTGCATATAAGGTCTCCTGGGAAATATTTAAAGTTATTTCTAATGATTTAATAACAAACATATGTCCAATTATGAACAGATTGCTATTATGGAAAATATGTGGCCTCTGCCTCCCA
>NW_015411849.1:0-1899 GCF_001527695.2 Protobothrops mucrosquamatus
TATTTCCCTACGTGGGTGAGGGTGGGATCATGAGGTATAGTGGTTCTTTGATATATGAAGAAAGAACTGGAGAAAATAACAAAACATAAAGACCTGCAAATAGAAATAGAACGACTGTGCTGAAAGAAAGCAATGGTGGTACCTATAGCCATAGGCACCTTGGGTGCAATCTCAAAACAAAACTTTGTTTGAAAGATCTTCAATTTGCTTTGGGAAGTTACCATCAGTGACACTACTTTTATTTATTCAACCGCTTATTTTACCCATATGTTGTCCACATTCATTTCTTTGGGTTTCTGAACAGAAATGAATATTTTAATATATACTTCAAACTACCTTTCTTTCTATTGCTTCAGCCAATGAGTTTTATGACAAGCAGAAATCTTGACTAGAGGCATGTTGTTCTATTGTTTTTTTTATCTGGCTCAGATTAAGTATATTTGGCAGGATTGTTTACTACTGAATTACAGTTTTCCCTATATACCAAGACATGAGATGAACTGGTATCAGGAATATGTTGATTTTAAGCTTTTAAGTGCAGCATATGTTCAGGTAAACAGGAATATATTTTCATGGATCTAAATAGACATGCACATTGCACTGATATAATCAACCTTCAGGTAATAAAATTCTTTTGCACTGTTCATTAACCTCAAAGAACTCTGAAACATATTCATAAGCTTCCAAGTCCAGTACAGGAGATAATGTGATTATGACTATAATTAATTGGAAATAATACTGAAACTTAATTATCCCTGCCATATGCTCCCATGCATGCTAGGGAGTAAGATACTCAGATTATATCTATCCTCTGACTAGTGAATTGTGCATTCTGCATTGTTAAGCTAATCATATGCCTAATACTTAATGTCATTTAGAATATAATTAATTTCAGACAAATATGTAGATGGACAAAGAATAATCTATTCAGATTCCCATGTATAGATAGCTATGGAGAAATGAAATGTTATACTGTTGATACCTTGAATATGCATTAAGTGCAAAGGAAAAAATAATACAGATTATACTATAGGGGAATAATATTTTACTTTTTTTATTTTGCTTCAGTGGCTCAAAGTAATAATTTAAACCAAGCTGATCAACTTGTCATTAAACTGTGACAATTACAGTCACATTTATGGAATATTATTAAATTTTTCCAATCATGCTAATAATGGTGCAATCCACCATTCATTAATATAAATGACATAAATTAGGGCCACAATATTATAAAGAAAAAATTGTTGCATCCCCTCAGTTAATTGTGATATTTTGTTGCTTGTAGCATCTTTCTATCCTTCTAGTTAGCATTTATGTATCATAAATGATTTTAAAAATAATCCAACAAAGTATTTGATGGAAGCCATCACATGAATGGATTTATACTGTCACCAAAGGCCTGTATGCTATAAATGTAGACATAAACATAAGGATATTCCATTAGATTTTATGGTTTTAATTGGTTGTAATGGTTTCTTATGCTTTTGTTTTATCTATCTTTTATATTTTTTGTTTTTCTTGTAATTGTTTGAGACACCCAGAGTTATGAATGTAAGATGGGTGGCTATACAAATTGATTGATTGATTGATTGATTGATTGAATGAATTATAAATGAATGAATGAATGAATGAAATTTTCTAATCTCAGAAGAGTCTCTTTTCCACACACTGAAATATAATTTCTAAGAATAGACTTTCTAGACATTAGGGGACATAGTTATTGAGCCCTTGTCATGGTCAGACCATTCTCTCCTAAGGATGGACTTCCGGACCGCGCCCCCCCGCCGCAGGGAGACGGAACCGCCTAGATGGTTCCGTCCCAGGCGACTGATGGACCCAGAGAGGTTCCTGACGGAGCTTGGGCCTTATCCGGAGGATCTGGTCCATGACTCGGCGGAA
>NW_015411850.1:0-1898 GCF_001527695.2 Protobothrops mucrosquamatus
CCCCCCATGCTGGCTGAGGAATTCTGGGAGTTGAAGTCCGCAAGTCATGAAGGGGCCATAGTTCCCCCCATGTTGGCTGAGGAATTGTGGGAGTTGAAGTCCACAAGTGATGAAGGAGCCATAGTTCCCCCATGCTGGCTCAGGAATTCTGGGAGTTGAAGTCCACAAGTCATGAATTCTGGGAGTTGAAGTCCACAAGTCATGAAGGAGCCATAGTTCCCCCCATGCTGGCTCAGGAATTCTGGGAGTTGAAGTCCACAAGTCATAAAAGGGCCAAGTTTGAAGACCCCTGAGCTAATCCCTCGGGTGGGAAGGATGCTGGCTTAGATTACATTTTTTCAGATAGTCTTGGAATGATTATGCTAGGAGGAAGAAGAATATTCTGGGATTGTGGCATGGTGGGTCTTCTCCTGGAAGGCTGGCGTCTCTGCAGAGGAAAAATATATCTCCACAAAACAGGAATGCTGATTTCATCAGAGAGAGACTATCAGCCACACGATAGCTTCTGTTGAGGAGGGCGAGTTATATTTAACATGGACAGCCTGTTCCCCACTTATACTTTTACACACTTAAATTGTTTTGATGCATTCCAGTGGAACAGCCACTGGGAAGAGGTGACCTACAAAACCGAGATTTTCTGGGGCAGCATGGCCACTTGATTAAAAATAAAATAAAATTAAAACCTCGTACTCAGAAATCTAACCTAGCAGGGGTAAACAAATTGCCTTGACATTTTTAAGGGTTTTTAAGGTCTGGAGGAATTGAGAATTGGGAGGGGGGGGGGAGAGAAACACATTTCATCTCTCAGATTTCCATGCTGTGAGGCTGTGTGGGTTTTTTTTTTTAGAGCTCGTTAGCTATTTTTTTTAAGCATGTAGTCCAATAAATAAACAATGAAAACATAGTTATTTGCACGTCAAATCACATGGGAATCCGAGTTAAGTCAGACATGGATTCTACATTTTTAAGCTTCTAAATTTAATAAATAAAAACAAGCGAAAAGCACTGAAGCACGCAAACCGCAATATATGTGCGCAGGGGGGAAAAATGTACTTTAATGCTTATTGCAGTTAAACATTTACCTTATTATTAAGGCAGATCTTTTAAAGACAAAGGTAAAATTGGGCAGAGGAGGGAGGGAGGCAGTTTCTCAATAGGATGCACTCTTGTGTACCAAGAAGGTTTCCACAGGCACTCTTACTTTTTTCTTTTTTTTTAAAAAAAAAGAAAAATACACAACTGCGATCAGTAATATTTCATTGATGTTATTTTAATATGCCTCCTGGAATTTAACCTTGAGCCCTTATCCTCTCTATCTTCTACCAAGAGGCCCCAGACTTTGAAAACCTGCCAATATTGCAAAATCTGGATTTTCCAGTTCTGAGGAAGCGAGTGTGAAATTCTTTTGTGTTGAAAAGGACAGGGAAAGGGCATAAAAAAGGCACCACCGAGGGGGGAGATTATTATTATTATTATTATTATTATTATTATTATTCTTCTTCTTCTTCTTCTTCTTCTTCTTCTTCTTCTTCTTCTTCTTCTTCTTCTTCTTCTTCTTCTTCTTCTTCTTCTTCTTCTTCTTCTTCTTCTTCTTCTTCTTCTTCTTCTTCTCCTCCTTCTTCTCCTTCTCCTTCTCCTTCTCCTCCTCCTCCTCCTCCTCCTTCTCCTTCTCCTTCTCCTCCTCCTCCTCCTCCTCCTCCTCCTCCTCCTCCTCCTCCTCCTTCTCCTTCTCCTTCTCCTTCTCCTCCTCCTCCCTTCATTAATGCACTGCAAGCTAGAAAGATATAAGCCAGGGGTGTCCAACCGTGGAAACTTTTAAGACCTGCGGACTTAAATGCTGGCTGGAGAATTCTGGGAGTTGAAGTCCACAAGTCTGAAAGTGGACAGCCCCGGAGCGA
>NW_015411851.1:0-1898 GCF_001527695.2 Protobothrops mucrosquamatus
AGATAGATAGATAGGGTGGGTGGGTGGGTGGGTGGGTGGGTGGGTGGGTGGGTAGACAGACAGACCTCTCTTGCCATAGTTGTTAACTGAATCGCTGCAGTTAGTAACCCAGTTGTTAAGTGAATCTGGCCTCTCCATTGACTTTGTTTGTCAGAAGGTCGCAAAAGGGCATCACCTGATCCCTGGGACACAGCAAAGGTCATAAATATGAACCAGTTGCCAGGCATCCATTTTTTATATATATATATAAATATTTTATCAATTTTCTAGTTTTACAATCAAATACTTAACAGACAGCGTGTTGTCTGGGTCCATTAGTAATTCAGTGGTATATGTTAACTTCTTCCATCTAGATCCAATATTGCACCATCGAATGTTTCCTCTCTTCTTCCAGTAGGACCTGTTTTCCCACGCTAAGCAAATACAATTCTTATTGTTACTGATAAATATACAATTGAATATCAACCTAGAATTAAGGAGAAACTTTCTGACAGTGAGGACAATCAACCAGTGGAACAGTTTACCCCCAGAAATCGTGGGCACTCCATCACTGGAGGTTTTTAAGAAGAGACTGGACAGTCACTTGTCTGAGACGGTATAGGTTCTCCTGCTTGAGCAGGGGGCTGGACTAGAAGACCTCCAAGGTCCCTTCCAGCTCTATTCTATTTCTATTCTGTTCTGTTCTATTCTATTTCTATTTCTATTCCATATTTTATTCCAGTGGTGGCGAACCTATGGCACGGGTGCCAGAGGCGGTACTCAGAGCCCTCTCTGTGGGCACGCGTCCTAGGCCTTCAGCTGGGTTTTATAAAACCTTTTCACTTTAGGCCTCCACCGCCGTGTACAAAAAAAGGTTCAATCAATCAGTCAATTTCAACTTCTCATGGGAAAAAAAAGATCTTGCAAAGTTGGAATTGATTGATTGAACTTTTTAGTCCCACCCAATCTGCTGTTACCACCGAAGCCATGCCCACCCAATGGGCCACACCCACCCAATGGGCCACGCCCACCCGGCACCCGACGAAGCATAAGTGGGTTTTGGGTTGCAGTTTGGGCACTCGGTCTCTAAAAGGTTCGCCATCACTGTTCTATTCTATTCTATATTCTATTTTATATTCTATTCTATATTCTATTCTATTTCTATTTCTATTCCATATTCTATTCTGATCTATTCTATTCTGTTCATCTTTGTTACATTTTTCTCATAATACCAATAATGTCGGTTTTAGATAACTTTTCTAACCAAAACATATCCTCCAAGCATCACAAATTTTGATCACATGATCATGGGGGGATGCTGCCAAGGTCATAACTATGAAACACAGTCCTAAGACACTTTTTTCAGTGCCTTTGTAACTTTGAACAGTCACCAAATGAGGACCATCTCTCCTGGAAATGCTTTGGTGCAAGAGTCAGTTCTGTCAATGGTGTCAACATTGGATGTTGTTGCATTGACAACAGATGGAAATGTAGCCATCTTTTTCCCTTTTCGCTTTTAGAGTTAGACGATGCTGGGAGGGGGGGATGTGAAACGAGAGTCCAGCTAGACCAGTGGTTCTCAACCTTTTTAATGCCGCGACCCCCAACCGGTCGTAAGTCGAGGACTAAACTGGTCGTAAGTCGAGGACTAAACCGCTCGTAAGTAGAGGACTACCCAACCGGTCGTAAGTCGAGGACTTTCCCTGCCTGGGAGTGCCGTGCATGCGTGGTTCTGCCCCCTGCGCCGGCCGAGGCGTAGCTGGCAAGCGGCAGAGACGGAGCAGGCCGACCACCAGCTGGCCCAGCCCAAGGGAGGTAAGGCACCCGCCGGAAAAGGGGAAAAAAATGGCGGACAAAAAAAATGGCGGACAGCCTTGCTTGGCGACCCCCGTGAAATGGTCGATCGACCCCAAATGGGG
>NW_015411852.1:0-1898 GCF_001527695.2 Protobothrops mucrosquamatus
GCAGGGGTCTTCAAACTTGGCCCTTTGATGACTTGTGGACTTCAACTCCCAGAATTCCTCAGCCAGGCACGCGTGCCTGGCTGAGGAATTCTGGGAGTTGAAGTCCACAAGTCATCAAAGGGCCAAGTTTGAAGACCCCTGTCTTAACTCTAACAAACAAAATGGAGGCTGGCTGAGGAATTCTGG
Organism: Protobothrops mucrosquamatus; assembly: GCF_001527695.2. Classification (NCBI taxonomy): domain Eukaryota; kingdom Metazoa; phylum Chordata; class Lepidosauria; order Squamata; family Viperidae; genus Protobothrops; species Protobothrops mucrosquamatus. The sequence continues at coordinate 187 of NW_015411852.1, forward strand.
GAGTTGAAGTCCACAAGTCATCAAAGGGCCAAGTTTGAAGACCCCTGTCTTAAATCTAACAAACAAAATGGAGGCTGGCTGAGGAATTCTGGGAGTTGAAGTCCACAAGTCATCAAAGGGCCAAGTTTGAAGACCCCTGATTTAGAAAGATCCTTGAAATTCAGAGCTGGCCTAAAGAACTTGAACACAGCCAACTCTATGTCTAGACGCCGTTTTTATTTTATTTTTGTCAGACAGTTAATAACAACAACAACAACAACAACAACAACAACAACAACAACAATAATAATAATAATAATAATAATAATAATAATAATAATAATAATAATAATAATAATAGAATCAACAGATCTATCCCATTTCTGCAAGGAAGTGAGAGGGGAGCCTCCCTTCCCTGTTCCACGCAAGTCAGATCGCTCCTTATCAGATGTGTCACTTGGAGAAATAATTGCCAGCAATCACGGTTGCAGCTGCCGAACACTCCAAGCACAATTTATCTGTATCTCTTCCATCTTTCAGCTTCAAAAAGCTCCGGCTGCCTCGCAGATCACATCAAAATCACATCCCTGCCGTTGATGGCAGTGGTCTAACAGCAACACAAGAGAAGTCAAATCACTCATCCGGATAGGCGAGAAAAGCTTGTGCCAAAATCTAAGACACTCCCGTTTCTGATCAGTGTTTGAAGCCGTAAACAGCGGCTTCATTTGACATTCAGATTTATTCCTATTTGGAAGGAAGCTTGCTCTTAGGGAAAATGCATAGGGAGAGGCTGAGAGGATAGGATGACGATTCAATTAATGTGGCATTGAGGAAAGGGCCAGGTTCGCTCTTTGGAGCCAGAACTGAGTTGATTAACCTCAGTAGGACCACATGAAGTATATGAAGAGCAGACAAATACTTGAGTACTGATGGAAGAGAATGTTTGGAGCTAGGGTTGAGCTGTGGGGTCCTTGGTGCTCTCTGACCTTGCTTGTTTACTTGCGGACGTTTCATTACCCAACTGGATAACATCATCAGTGCTAGAAGGGAGTGGGTTTTGTGGACCAGAGAGGAGGAGGAGGAGGAGGAGGAGGAGGAGGAGGAGGAGGAGGAGAGGACTGCTGGGGTCCTTGGTGCTCTCTGAGCTTGGTGGTTTTCTTGAGGACATTTCATTACCCAACTGGATAACATTATCAGTGCTAGAAGAGAGTGGTGTTTATGGACAGGAGGAGGAGTAGGAGGAGGTGGTGGAGGAGGAGGAGGAGGAGGAGGACTGCTGGGGTCCTTAGTGCTCTCTGAGCTTGATTGTTTTCTTGCAGATGTTTCATTACCCAACTAGCTAATATCAGTCCACTGATGATGTTACTTTGTTGGGTAATGAAACGTCTGCAAGAAAACAATGAAGTTCAGAGACCACCAAGGACCCCACAAATACTTGAGTTCCTCCACCTGAACTATTTCCCAAGATTATCTAAGTTCTTGTCGGCTATTCTGGAAAGCATTGCTTGACGACGTCAACCCCCAGCCAAATACGTATTCTCATTCTCTATCAAGTATTGTACTACGTGTGTGCAATCCTTATAGAAAGGCACAATGGCCTACCTCTTATTGAGCAACTTGACCCAAAGGAAGACTGGGCAAAATGAAACTATCTGATTATCACCAACTAATTAAGGTAAGATATGAAGGAAAAAATGAAGTAGTTGGGAAGAGAATCAAGGTGTTTATTGCAC
>NW_015411853.1:0-1898 GCF_001527695.2 Protobothrops mucrosquamatus
ACTGAACCCTGATGAAGATTTTTCTTTCAACATAATGATATACCTTTAAATGTTTACATGCTTTTTAACAGCCTAGAAGCCTCAAACGTTCTGAATTCCCTCAGAAAACATGCCAGCATTTATACTACCGTGGTGCCCACTCAACTCACACACATCGTAAAAAAGTCAAGTGCCAGGCTACCTAGCATTGCATAAAAGCATTTATTGGTTTTAGCATATACTGTATATATATTTCTGGTTCTCCAGAAGCTTCCAATGCCGCAGTTAGCTTTTTTGTTCTGCTTCTCAAACGGTCCTCTTGTCTGGTTATGGAATGGGATAGGAAGCCATGTTGGTGATGCCGCATTGATTGGATCCTTGTTCCAAGAGCATGTATCCGTTGTCCCCCCAATAGCGAGACCAACTGCGAAGAGAAGCATGCAAGAGATTTATTTCAAAACCATGTAGGGCAGGGCCTGTTGGGAACTGGGCCACACAAGCGGAGGGTGAGCACATGAAACCTTATGCGTGCATGCGCGAAAACTAGGTTGCACATGCGAAACCATTACCCACCTTCCTGCTTCTGCTTCTGGTTCATGGGGCTAGAAAGGTTGGGGACTGCTGGAATAGGGAATCATGCTGGCTGAGGAATTCTGGGAGTTGTAGTCCATGTGTCTTCAAGTGGCCAAGACTGAGACACTCTGGAATGGAGTGGTGTGGAGTGGAGTGGAGTGGCATGGAATAGAGTAGAGTAGAGTAGAGTAGAGTAGAGTAGAGTAGAGTAGAGTAGAGTAGAGTAGAGTAGAGTAGAATAGAATAGAATAGAATAGAATAGAATAGAATAGAATAGAATAGAATAGAATAGAGCAGAGTTGGAAGGGACCTTGGAGGTCATCTAATCCAACCCCTGCTCGGGCAGGAAACCTATTTCAGACAAATGGCTGTCAAGTCTCTTCTTAAAAATTTCCAGTGTTGGAGCACCCACAACTCCTGGAGGCAGGTTGTTCAACTGGTTAATTGTTCTCACTGTCAGGAAATTTCTCCTTAGTTCTAGGTTGCTTCTCTCGTTGATGAGTTTACATCTATGGCTTCTTGTCCTGCCTTCAGGCGCTTTGGAGAACAGCTTGACTCCCTCTTCTTTGTGGCAACCCCTGAGATATTGGGAGGCTGCTCTTATGTCCCCCCTCATCCTTCTCTTCATTAAACTAGACATACCCAATTCCAGCAACCGTTCTTTTTATGTTTTAGCCTCCCCTGATCCTCTTTGTTGCTCTTCTCTGCACTCTTTCTAGTGGCCAAGATTGTAACACTCTAGAATAGTAGAGGTTGCCCTCTAGTTACCCCCCTGCCAGAAAGGTTGTGGACTGCTGGAATAGGGAATCATGCTGGCTGTGGAATTCTGGAAGTTGTAGTCCATGTGTCTTCAAGTGGCCAAGACTGAGACACTCTGGAATGAAATGGAATGGAGTGGAATCGAATTGAATCGATTCGAATCGAATCGAATCGAATAGAATAGAATAGAATAGAATAGAATAGAATAGAATAGAATAGAATAGAATAGAATAGAATAGAGCAGAGTTGGAAGGGACCTTGGAGTTCTTCTAGTTCAACCCCCCTGTTAAACTAGACATACCCACTTCCAGCAACCGTTCTTTGTATATTTTAGTCTCCAGTCCCCTGATCCTCTTTGTTGCTCTTCCCTGCACTCTTTCTAGTGGCCAAGGTTGTGACGCTCTGGAATAGTAGAGGTTGCCCTCTAGTTACCCCCCTGCCAGCATCCCCTTCCCTTCACTCACCTGTTCTTCACAATCCAGTACTTGGTGCTGTTGTATCCGACCACCAGCATAGCATGAACCAAGAGGGGGTCTCCACGCCAGGGGTTTTTAAAGATACCTAGAGAAAGAGGAGGAGAAATCATA
>NW_015411853.1:10952-11969 GCF_001527695.2 Protobothrops mucrosquamatus
CTGGGCACAGCACGGAAACGGCATTGGTCGCATTGGTTGATGATCTCTGGAGGGCTTGGGATAGAGGCTGTTCCTCTATCCTGGTCCTGCTAGACCTCTCAGCGGCTTTTGATACCATCGACCATGGTATCTTGTTGCACCGGTTAGGGGGGTTGGGGTTGGGGGGCACCGTTTTACAGTGGTTCTCCTCCTACCTCTTAGACCAGATGCAATTTGTGTTGGCAGGGGGGCAGAGGTCAACCTCGAGGCGCCTCACTTGTGGGGTACCACAGGGGGTTTATTAATACTTCATGTGATCTTGATTCTATCCCTCTGTTAATGCAGCCTAGCACTGTGTTGGCTTTTTTGGCAGCTGCAGCACACTGGTGGCTCATATTTAAATGATTGTCCACTAGGACTCCGAGATCCCTCTCACAGTTACTACTATTGAGCAAGCCTTCTTGAGGATAGAATAAGCAAAGTCTAGTGTATTCTCCCCTCTGATTGCAAAGTCCACCTATTGATGGAAATGTGGCAGGGTGGCTTTCAAATCCACTTGATTAAAGTCTCCCACTGCAATAAATGCCCCCTCTGGGTCAGTAGTTTGTAAGTCACTGGTGGTGTGATAGAGAACCTTCAGGGCCTCTTCTCTGTTTGCATGGGGGGCATACACAGTTGTGATAATGGTAACAGAGAATTCTCTAGGAAGATAGAAGGGTCTGCATTTGATGGTCAGAAGCTCCACATCTGGGGAGCACAGACTTGAAACCACCTTGGCATTATTACACCATCTGTTACACCATTTCATTCAACAAAGCAAAGACACTGGAAAAAGAGAAGCAGTCTCTGAAATTACTTTGATGACTGATATCAGTTGTGCAATGTGACAATCTGAGCAGAGGAAATGGGCTTTGAGGAAGCCGTTCTGTCTTCCACACCTGTGGATGTCACAATTAGCAAATCACCTTTCCTAGAGGTCTTTCTCAAGCAGATAAACAAACCCCAAATCAACCATGGATTCTTCCAAGCTTCACTCCA
>NW_015411854.1:0-1898 GCF_001527695.2 Protobothrops mucrosquamatus
TCCTCCTCCTCCTCCTTCTTCTTCCTCCTCAACTTCACCCCTTCTTCTACTTCTTCTCCATTCTTCTCCTCTATTCTTCTCTTGCTTCTCCTTCTCCTCCTCCTTCTCCTCCTCCTCCTCTTCCTCCTCCTCTTCCTTCTCCTCTTCCTCTTCCTCCTCCTCCTCCTCCTCCTCACCTTCATCCCTTTTTCTTCTACTTTTCCTCCAATCTTCTCTTCCTTCTCCTTCTCCCTCTCCTTCTCCTCAGTCAGTTTTCACCCCCTCAAATAAGATTGTGGCCTTGCTTTCTATTGGCTCATTTGGAGAGAGAAGCACAAAGGGATGATGTCTCTGCTTCTGCATGGAAGAATCTAGATTTGAGAAGCAGATGACAGTGTGATTATTCTATTGGATGGGAGAATGAAAAAGAAAATCCACAAAGAAATGGGATCATTTTTCTCCTAATAAATACACGGTAGCATAAATCCTGGGGAAAATGAGATTTTTCACATTTCACTGGGGGAGGCTACAAATGAGAAAAAAAAAATGTGGGTCAGAAAAGGGGTATACAGTACTTACTTTCCATATTTCTTGGATTTTTAGAAAAGCTTGTCAGACTTGAAATGTTACCTCTGTCTCCCAGTCTTCTTCCCAGGTGCTTCCTGGATCTCTCTCCAGGATTGCTTTGAGAACAAACGAGGGATGGGGGTCAAAAGCAAGAATAAAAATCTCACCATAATTTCCAGCGTTATGTTGAATGAACAGCTTCTAATGGGGATTTGTAGTTTGATGAATATTTCAGAACAACATATGTTCTGGCAACATTTTAAAACATGGAGGGTTACTTGATTTGATTTTAGATTAATATTTAACTGGTTCCACTGCTTCACTGCCTCCTCCTCCTCCTCCCCACTTCTCCTCCTCCTCCTCCTCCTCCTCCTCTTCCTCCTCCTCCTCCTCTCCCTCCCCCTTCCTGCTCCTCCTTTCCTCTTTCTCTTCCTCTTCTTCCTCCTGCTCTTCCTCTTCTTCCTCCCTTTACCACATCCTCCTCTCTTCTGTTCCATTTTTATCCTCCTTCTCCTCTTCCTCCTTCTTCTCCTTCTCCTTCTCTCTTCTGCTCCATTTTTCTCCTCCTACTTCTCCTCCTCCTTTCTCCTTCTCCTTCTTCTCCTTCTCCTCCTCCTCCTCTTCCTCTTCCTTCTCCTCCTACCCACTCCTCTTCCTCCTCCCCCTCCTCCTTCCCCTTCCTGCTCCTCTCTTCCTCTTCTTCCTCCTCCTCCTCTTCCTCCTCCTCCACCACCTCCTCTTCCTCTCTTCTGCTCCATTTTCCTCCTCCTCGTCCTCCTCCCCCTCCTCCTTCCCCTTCTTGCTCCTCCATTCCTCTTCCTCCTCTTCTTCTTCTTCCTCCTTTTACTACCTCCTCCTCCTTTCTGTTCCATTTTTATCTTCCTCCTCCTCCTCCTCCTCCTCCTCTCTTCTGCTCCATTTTTCTCCCCTTCTCCTCCTCCTCCTCCTCCTCCTGCAATTTCTAACTCAGTTCCTTGAACCTTCCTTAAAAAAGTGTCTGCACCAGGCCTGTTCCCCAATTTGCCCTCTCGCCCATTCCCTCATTGTGCCGTGGAGATGGCTGCTCCCGGACATTACCTAGTCAAGCCGAAGCCTCCCCTCTTGCCTTACATTCATGAAATCAGAGAATCCATATCTCGCCCCTCACCGTCCGTTCCTCTTTAACGGAAGCGACGTTGGGCTGGTAACCGTGGAGGTTATCTTTCATCCTGAACTCTCTTTGATTGTAATTTTACATCTCACAAATCTCATTCTATCAAGTCCAGAACACACCAAGGCTGTGACCAACGCTGTGTCAGGATGATGCTGAGTCAATAATTCATACCTTTATTACATTTCAGCTGGGTGGCTGT
>NW_015411855.1:0-1898 GCF_001527695.2 Protobothrops mucrosquamatus
TCTTCTTCTTCTTCTTCTTCTTCTTCTTCTTCTTCTTCTTCTTCTTCTTCTTCTTCTTCTTCTTCTTCTTCTTCTTCTTCTTCTTCTTCTTCTTCTCGCCTTCCCTCATCAATGCATTTAAATATAACATACGATCACAACAAAAATAAAGCAAGCTGATGTACTTTTTGCTAAACCACCTTATTTGACATACCAAACTGGGACCTTCCCCAGCTGCATGTTATATTTAAGACAGTTGTTCCTATATTCATGTATAATTTCAAGAAAGGTTTTTGGTGGTTTTTTTGAAATGGCACAAACTCACTTTTAGGAAATGGAACTTTGATTCTGCATTTTCCACAGTAATTTTTTGAACTCCTTCATACAAACCAGAAGCTCGTTTGAAATGAAATGATTCCTTAAGCTTGACTTTTAGTTTTGTGCTCCATTGAAATGGGCAGCGGTGTTGTTATTATTATTATTATTATTATTATTATTATTATTATTATTATTATTATTATTATTATTATTATTATTATTAATAATAATTTTCCATTTTCAGAGTGGATGATTGATGGCTGGAGGAGTAAAGATATTAATCGGAATTAATCACCACCTTTATGAAATTTATATATGTATATTAAAAGAAACTGTTTCTCTTTCTTTACAATGCTGAACGGTACATCAATACATACAAAAGCATGTATGATCAGAAAAGAGTCATATCTTGCATGTATTCAATTTGGGATTTTTATTTTAATTTATCAGGGGATGTGTTGGATTAGCTTTCCTGATTTCTCCAGCCACAATCTATCTAATTTACAATTTTTGAGCGTTTCCTGCTATTCTTTGAGGAAATATTTCACTTTGGTTAAGTGTCTCCAGGACATTTCTATAATATCAAAAGTATATTTTGCTTTTACACCAAGGTTAAAAAGAGGATATTTTTAAGGACTAATTTCAGACACACACACACACACACAAATATTTGAATTTGCTTTTCCCTTCTGGGTTATGATAAGACATTTCCCCTCCCCGAGTACATTAGCTTGCACATAACGGCTGTGTGTAGGAATGTACATGGTTACTACTCAGAGTTCTCAGTTTAATGAGTCAGTATTAATTGGAAAGGTTTCTCAAAACAGTGATTATCTGACAAACGTACCATCAGGACAACAGAGCAAATGGGTATTTTGATTTCTATGATGTGCAAATTGCTTCTACTTTGGGTCAAGAATGTACCTCATGATCACATTATCCTTGATTTGAGTTAACCATGACTGAACTGGTTTGGTTTATCAATTTTGGGGACAACATCATGTTATGAGTTTATATATACATACATATATATATATATATATTTAAAGCATAGTTTTCAACTATGCAGGTTTACTTGCTTCTGTTACTTTTACCTTCTGTTCATACTCGGCATCGATTAAAGATAATTTTTAAGCTTATTCTTATACTCACAGGAAAATGGTGGTTTGTTCATTGTGTGGAGTCTAGTTTTATTCTTGTCTTCTCCAAGACGTGCAATTGGGAGAGTTTGGGAGTTGACGGCTTTCAAGAAAGAAGGCTAAAATAACCGGTTTAATTTTGGACTGTTTAGACCAGGGGTAGGCCACCTTGGCTCTTTTAGGACTCGTGGACTTCAACTCCCAGAATTCCTGAGCCAGCCGCACTGAGGGGAAAGGGAGAGGTTTCCAAGCTGAGCCATGCTGGCTCAGGAATTCTGGGAGTTGAAGTCCACAAGTCTTAAAGTTGCCAAGGTTGAGGACCCCTGATATAGGGCAGGGGTGGGGAACCTTGGCCCTTTTATGACTCGTGGACTTCAACTCCCAGAATTCCTGAGTCAGCCACGCTGAGGGGAAAGGGAGAGGTTTCCAAGCTGAGCCATGCTGGCTCAGGAATTCTGGGAG
>NW_015411856.1:0-1898 GCF_001527695.2 Protobothrops mucrosquamatus
CTTCTTGAGTTGTTTTCCCCTGGAGGATTCTCATCCATGGAATCCTTCCCAAACCCTCTCTAAGTTTATTGAAATTAGCTCTCTTGAAGTCCAAGACTCTAGTTTGACTGTGTTCTATTGCTTGTGCTTCCATAATGTTGAATTCTAATATTGCATGATCACTTCCTCCCAGGGTTCCTATGGCTTCAACACCTTCTATGATTTCATCTCTGTTAGTGAGAATTAGATCCAAAATGGCTAATCCCCTAGTTCCCTTTTCTACTTTTTGGGAGACAAAGTTGTCTGCTAGGTTTGCCAGGAACCTGTTTGATCTTCCTGTCTGAACTGTTCTGGCAAGGCTTCAGTTTTTTTGTCCTGAGTAGACCTTTGCAATTCTTCTAATTCCAGTTCTGTGAATGCTTTATTTTGTATTATCGATAGCCTCTGTTCTGTTACTTCTGAACCAGGAACTTGTTCTTTCCTGAACTGGTGCATTCTTTTCAGATGTCCTCTTCTCATTGGACTTGATGTGTAATAGTAAACCATTATTCCTTTGTTTTCAGTCATTTTATATTTGTGACAGGAAAGTAACTTTTCTTCTAGTGCTCCTGGTCCTGGTTACTTAATAACAACAATCATTTTTGTCTATATAATTTATCACTTCACACATCATTGTAGAATCCTAGCTGCCAGTTTTTTATTTGGTGTTGCCCTTCATAGAGATTAAGTATTGTCCAAGATTTAGTATGTCACCCACTGCACCAATAAGCACTGGGATCACCACTGCCGGTTTATGCCATATTTTTTTCAATTTTCAAATCTTGATACTTTGTGACCTTCTCCAATTTTTTGTCTTCTATTCTACTATCCCCTGGTATTGTCGCATCAATTATGTACACTTTCTTCTTTTCAACCACAATTAAATTTGATGTGATAAGAGCCCAAGACTTTATCATTTTGTATTCAGAAACCCTACAATGTTTTAACCTGTTGATTTTTTAACTATCTTTTCAACTATTTGTTCCCACCATTTTTTCCTTATTGGCACATGATAACTTTTGCAGATGTTCCAGTGAATCATTTTGGCAGCTATGTTATGTCGTTATTTATAATCAGCTGTGTGGTCTTCTTGCAAAACTGAGTACAGTATATGATCTACTGTTTCTTCTGCTTTTTTTGCATAATCTGCACTTTGAATCATTTAATGATTTTTCAGTTCTGGCCATGGCTACATTAATTCCAAGAGCTTGCATTTGAATAACTCAAATCAAGCCTTTGGTTTCTTTTTTTAATGTTCCAATTGTAAGCAATTGCTAGGTTTTATCTTTATACATTTTTCCCTTGACTTTTATAGAAATTGACAATGTAATGCTTTTCCTTGCCAGTATTTTGTTATTTTTATTATATTATTTGATACTCGTGTTTTGTCTCCTGTACATTCAGTAAGTTTCCATTTTTAACTTGCATCAATGGTTGATTTTTGTAAGTTGCTTTATATTGGCCAATGCTTGCTTTTCTTCTTCAACAGTTTGTTTGACTTGAAGTAAACTTCTGTCTCCATTTCCACAGGCCAGATATAATCTATCAATATTACTGTGGGGGTAATGCATAGTGGAGAGCCAGTCCTTCCAAAGGACTCTGGATAGGCAGATGTTGATGTGTGGTGGTGTTAGACGTATCATCGCAGGATGTAAGTTGCTCCGAGTAAAGCTGCCTTTTGCAATTGATGGTGAATTTGATTATTAGATTATTATTTATTATCTCAACACAATACATGCCACCCATCTCCCAATAGTTCTGGATGGTTATTTTTATTTGCAATAGTCATGCAACTGCAATTTAGATGCATAGAACTACATATTCACCTACCAGCTTAGTGCCTTCCAGCATGTGGAAGTATATTTTGTGGAATTTCCTCC
>NW_015411857.1:0-1898 GCF_001527695.2 Protobothrops mucrosquamatus
AGGAAGGAGAAGCTGAAGGGAAAAAGAAGGGAAGGAGAGAGGGAGGGTGGAAGGAAGGAAGGAAGGAAGGAGAAGCTGAAGGGAAAAAGAAGGGAGAGAGGGAGGAAGGAAGGAAGGAAGGAAAGAAGGGAGGGAGGGTGGAAGGAAGGAAAGAAGGAAGGAAGGAAGGAAGGAAGGGAAGAAGAAAAGAGAAGCTGAAGGGAAAAAGAACAGAGGAGGGGAGGAAGAAAGGGAGGGAGGGAGGGAGAAAGGAAGGAAGGAAAAAGAAGTTGAAGGGAAAAAGAAGAGAGGAAGGGAGGAAGAAAGGAAGGGGAAAAGAAGGGAGCGAGAGGGAAGGAATAAGGTGGAACACAAGGTTCTGTAGCATTTGTTTAATTTATCTCCCACACCTACATGCTTGATCAAAATTTATGGAGAATCTCGGTGGTAGAACAGGTGACTCAAATCTTCTGCTGATCTTTTCATACTGTTTTGCTCTCACCAGCTAAGAAATAACGATCCTTCCTTTTTTTTTTGTCTCTCCTTCCTTTTACAAGTAAACTAGATTATCATATGAATTCAGCCAAGGGAGCTCATATTTTCCTATGATGTTCTGGACAGAGACAAAACCTGCTCCACAAAAAAGAACTCCTACAAGGAGTTGACTCTTGCTGCACAGGCAAAATTCAAAGTCCCTCTTTCTCTCAGCCTGGCTTTTGAAATAATGTAAGGATAATTCTGCTGAAATCAATCAACAATCTCTATTTCTTCTCTGGAAATGATGAATCTACTAATTCCGGTCCTCGGAGGACAGTTTTGCATGCATTAAACTTTCTGTTTTGATTCCCCCCTCTTTTCTTTCATAAAAGATTATTTTAAACTACTTGTAAAATTTGTTCATGGCTGTTTTTAGCTTGGCAGGTTACAGGCCTAATTTAAACTGACCACAAAGCTGCCTCATTTTTTCCTGTGAAATATATATATATATATATATATATATATATATATATATATATATATATATATATATATATATATATATATATATATATATATATATATATATATATATATATATATATATATATATATATATATATATATATATATATATATATATATCATCAGCTTCATGCTAAAACTGCCAAGAGATCAAGATGCTTATTTAAATCATCTTTGCCGTTTCTTACGGCCTCCTCTGTTTGATGCAAACTGCCTGATTAAAACTCCGTACAAAAATAGAATTCCAAAAGAGGGATCCGTCGGTGTCACACGTCTTTCAGCCGGGCTAACTGAAGAACTCTTAATGAGTTCTGCAAACGAGCCTCATTGTGGACTGATGGACTATTTGACACCAGAAGTCAAGATATGTTTCAGTGGTTTTGACAGACATCCTACCTTGCTGTAAAGAATTGGAATTTACCTCTCCTTTTTCTTGAGGGGGAGGGGCTGATAATACACCCCTCTTGCTATTTTTGAATGCAGGAATGCAGATTGGTTAAAGTGTATAGTCAGAGGCATCGTTGCAGGGCTGAAGGAACCCAGAAGAGATGATAGGTACAATTTCTATACTTTGCCTCTGATGTTCTTTGAAGCGTCTCTCTCCCTCTCCCTCTCTCTGTCTGTCCATCTGTCTGTTCTTCTCTCACACACACAGACACACAAACACAAACACACACAAATACACCTCCTTCCTTCCATCCATCCATCTGTCCATACTTTTCCTTCCTTCCTTCCTTCCTTCCTTCCTTCCTTCCTTCCTTCCTTCCTTCCTTCCTTCCTTCCTTCCTTCCTTCCTTCCTTCCTTCCTTCCTTCCTTCTCTGAGTGGTTGCCAGTCAAATAATTTGATTGCATTTCAACCTCTGGGGTGTTAACAAAGCTTATGTCCTCTCTCTCTCTCTCTCTCTCTCTCTCTCTC
>NW_015411858.1:0-1898 GCF_001527695.2 Protobothrops mucrosquamatus
CTATCACATGCAATTTAAGGTGCTATTGTTGACCTTTAGGATCTTAAATCACTTAGACTGGTTAAATTTTCTTGTTATGAAGTTCATCTTTTAAATCAATAGGAGATTCTAAAGATACCATTACTGTGAGAAGTTTGACAGTAAGATTTGTGGGAAAAGACCCTCTACTATGGGGCTCACAGGCTTTGGAATTCCCTCAGAGGAAATGAGCTAATTCCTACATTTCCAAGATTTAGGAGATGATAAAAATACATCATTTTGCTAAATTTTTACTTGATAATTATTAATTGTTGGCTTTAATTTTGATTTTAATTTAATTATATTAATATAATTCTTTTTATACTGTGTTTTTATTGTACAACACTTTGAGAAGGGTGGGATATAAATTCAAATGAGAAATAAATTGATTAATTTATTTTGCTCTACATCTCAAAGTACAAATAATATAAAATTATTTAAAATATAGTATATTTGCAATGGAAAACAATTTATATACTTGGTGTTCATGAGTTAACATTTCTAACATTCAAACTCCAATTAATAATGCTAATTAATAAGTTACACCAAAGTAAATTTTAAACTTACATACTTTGGTATGTACTGAAGGTAAGCACACACACCGTGTATACTGAAAGTAAGTATATAATAATAATAATAATAATAATAATAATAATAATAATAATAATAATAATAATAATAATAATAATAATAATAATAATAATAATAAAGTTGGAAGGGACCTTGGAGGTCATCGAGTCCAACCCCCTACCCAGGCAGGAACCATACACCATTTCAGACAAACGGCTGTCCAGTCTCTTCTTAAAAACCTCCAGTGTTGGAGCATTCACAACTTCTGGAGGCAGGTTGTTCCATTGGTTAATTGTTCTAACTGTCAGGAAGTTTCTCCTTAGTTCTAGGTTGCTTCTCTCCTTGATCAGTTTCCACCCATTGCTTCTCGACCTGCCTTCAGGCGCCTTGGAGAATAGCTTGACTCCCTCTTCTTTGTGGCAGCCCCTGATATATTGGAACACTGCTATCATGTCCCCCCTTGTCCTTCTCTTCGTTAAACTAGACATACCCAGTTCCAGCAACCGTTCCTTATATATTTTAGCCTCCAGTCCCCTAATCATCTTTGTTGCTCTTCTCTGTACTCTTTCTAGAGTCTCAGCATCTTTTTTTTACCTCGTGGTGACCAAAACTGGATGCAGTATTCCAAGTGTGGCCTTACTAAGGCATTGTAAAGTGGTATTAATACTTCACGTGATCTTGATTCTATCCCTCTATTAATGCAGCCCAGCACTGCGTTGGCTTTTTTGGCAGCTGCAGCACACTGCTGGCTCATATTTAAGTGATCGTCCACTAGGACTCCGAGATCCCTCTCACAGTTACTACTATTGAGCAAGGTACCCCCTATACTATACCTGTACATTTGGTTTTTCTTATATATAAGTACTGTTTCAGTCTCACAATATCCTTATCTCACAATCAATGAGAACAATAAGATCAGACTTAAATATTTATTTATGTATTTAATTATTTGTCCAATATATGTAACCATCTATCTCATAAAACAAGTGATTCTGTGTGGTGTACAATAAAGCTAAAAAAATTATTAATAAATACCAAAAGCAGTTGTTGTTGTTATTGTTGTTACTATTTTACTGTTTCTACATACTCTTCAAGGGTGGCCTCATGTACAGCGATGAGAGTGGCTAGGACTAACTACTATTCCTCACTCATCGCGTCATCAGATAGTCGCCCGGCCGCCCTCTTCAGGGTGACCCGCTCCCTCCTTCAATTGAGGGGGGGGGACCCCCTGGAGGGGAGGGCCGAGGATTTCGCTCAATATCTGCATGACAAAGTCGCGCGGATCCGAGAAGGCTTGGACTCCGACTGGT
>NW_015411859.1:0-1898 GCF_001527695.2 Protobothrops mucrosquamatus
ATTTGGTTTTATGGGGTTTTTTTGTTTTTTGATGTATTTTGTTTGTATCTGTTTTAATATGCTGTGCACCGCCCTGAGTCCTACGGGAGAAGGGCGGTATATAAATTAAATTATTATTATTATTATTATTATTATTATTATTATTATTATTATTATTATTATTATTATTATTATTATTATTATTATTATTATTATTACTAAATAGAAAATTCAAGAGTTTTAAAAAAAATAAAGCAAGAATTTTCCCATCATTGCATTTCCAAACACAAAATGAACAAGTTGGCACAGGAATGTCTGAAATTTGTTTTCATTTGCTTTGCGTTATTTTCAGACTTTTAAAGTATCAGATGTAGATCAAGTTGAAGATCTTCTGCTATCTAGTGGCTGTATCTTGAACTGGCAAATGCAGACCAATTGCTTGAAAACATTTTTTCTTTACTGTCTTTGCATTTGTGTTTTACTCCTTGCAAATCTCTGAGCATCAGGATTTCTGGTTTACATAAACTTATGAAACACTCGGTATTGAATGCATATATATTACATTATTCATTAAAAATAGCATGGACAAACAGTGATTTAAAAAGTATCATGAACTGCATAAGAGTTAGGATGCTCCATTTAAAATGTCGCCTGGGCAAAATCTGAGTGGCTGAGTTCACACAATAAAGTATGCAAAATAAAAAACAACCTTTTTGTTAGAATCCTGTGTGAACTAGGTCCTTACATTAAGATATAGCATGCTCACTGAACATAAAATTTGTGTTGCATTAACCAAGTTTAGCTTTTACCATGTATGATTGCAGCAATTCACCACTCTCAGGTAAACTCAGTTCCTAATTTTCTCATTATAGAAAAGGAGTCGAGGCCATCGTCTTTAACCAGTTTTTCTGCAACAGTTTGAATTAGTTAATATTTGATTTTACCTTTTTTATCCTATTTTAATTGGTCATATTTTGTCTTTTACTATTGGACTTCTTAACATAAAGACTGGATAGAAATAAAACAAATGAATGCTGTCTTTGAACCACAGCCATAATTAGTAAAATAAGTTTTTATAATAGTGAGTTTAGATCTAGACTAGAGTCAAAATGGGATATTAATTAGATTGTTTGAATCAAATGTTTTGTAGATGTCTGTGTATTTATGCTTATGTGAGAGCAAATGTGCAAGATAGAGAGGTAGGCAGACATAGCTCTGAGGATATATAAAAATAAAAAATGAAGGGATCAAGTTTCCATCCCAAATAATCTATAGAGGTGGGTAATACCAGATCAACATGGGATGTTGAGGGATAATTGAAAAAGAAAAAAAAATCTTGTTTGGAAAGAAAGAATGATTTAGTTGGCAGGCACCTGGGAGTACCATCCATCCATCCATCCATCCATCCATCCATCCATCCATCCATCCATCCATCCATCCATGCATTTAGAAACCATCACAATTTAAATGATTGGCAGTGGGTGATTATAGGAAGCACACAATGTAATTATGGAACCTGGTGCTAAAAATTTGCCGATGCTAGAAGAATCTACAAGGATCGGTACTGTGTGGTATAGGAAGGTATCACAGCAGATCAGGATGTCTTTTATAACTGTTTTGTAAACTAGACATGGACATCAAAATTATGAATACTAAAATTACTGTTATTATAGGGTTACAGTAACAGAATCTTGCAACTCTGAATGTGCCTCTCCCCTCTTGCATTTATCCTAAAAAGAACTAAAGATGAGTCAAGTCTAAGCTGTTTTCTCAAATACTTGGATTCAGATTTCTTTTATCGTTCATTGTCTTGGCTGTGGCTGTTCCTTCTCTTCCTTATGGTTATTTTCACAGCCTATTACGGTTGTTTATTTTGCGGTTCTATGCATAAAAAAAGATATCCTGCATTATTTTTCCAT
>NW_015411860.1:0-1898 GCF_001527695.2 Protobothrops mucrosquamatus
CTTGACATATGAGATCTTTGGTAAGATCATTGTGACAGTTCATTGAATTTCCAAAATGTAAAATTTCTAACAACATTTTTTTGCTATTGTTACTTAGTACCATCACAATTGCTTTCAGCAAATTTCAAAGAAGTTGCTCCTGCACTAGATGCCTTCTTAGCTGTATGTAATAACAGTTCCTAAGAAGGTTCTGATACTTAGGCTGACAAACAGCTGCAGCAGAATGGATGCCATGTATTTCAGTTTCTGAACTTCAGAACTCCTTGGGCTTGTCTTTCAAGTACTCTATTGTACTCTATTGTAATGGGTCATTCAAGATAATATGAACCCACAGCATTCTTGTTAAGAATTGAATGGCATCTTATACACAATTGAATAGGCAATTGACAGTGAAGTCATATGTAATATAGAGTATTGATTGTATTTTCTTAACTATGGCCATCTGGTGTTATTAAAATATATACATGTTAAATTTATAAATAAATGTAATAATTAAATTAAAAATAAATTTAACAGATGCAAGCAAATTGTTTTACAGGAACTGGTATTGACGCTCACTATTGTTACTTACACAGTCTTACACATTCTTACTCCACTGCAAATCAAAACTCAACAATTCTGATAATAATAATAATAATAATAATAATAATAATAATAATAATAATAATAATAATAATAATAATAATAATAATAAAGTTGGAAGGGACCTTGGAGGTCATCTAGTCCAACCCCCTGTTCAGGCGGGAATTCTGATACCATTTCAGACAAATGCAATGTTCTACCACTTTCTACAACAAACTATAATTTTCTTTTTAAAAGCATTACATGCTCATGCTTCCCCCAACTGGAATTTCTTTGTATTTATACACCCCAGGGGATCCTGAGGCCTGGTTTGGGAATCCTTGAGCTATATAGGATTAGTATAAATTTAGCTTTTCAATTACTTTCAAGTCCTTTTCAAATTACTTCAATCATACTTATTGTATATATTCAAAGGAAGATGCACCATAACAGTTATTTTAGTATATCATCAAACTATAGGTGGAATATTCTTTAGTCATTGGGCTGTTGGTTTGAGCTCCGAGTTTTGCAATTTGGTTGCAGATGTTTCATCGCCATTCAAGGAGATGTTGTCAGTGTGCTTTGAATTGTGCTCGCCTATCAGAACACTGGCCTTTAAATACCTTTTTATGTGATGCAAATTGGTATGAATGTTATTTATTCGGATATTTCTGAGTCATGGTCTGATTTCGGGCTGTTTGGATGATTGTTGCTGGGCTGCAGTCTTTGGTGTTAAGTACCCTCTGTGTGATGCAAATTAGCGTTCGTGTTGTTCGTTCGGGTGCTTCTGAGTCATAGTCTGGTTTTGGATTGTTTGATTGACTGGCTGCCATTACTGAGACGTCCGAACACTTGTGAAGGGTTATGATTTCACATAAAAAGCTTTTGAAGGGCCAGTATTCTGACAGATGAGCACAATTCAAAGCGCACTGATAATGTCTCCTTGAATGGTAATGAAACATGTGCAACCATATTGCCAAGCTCGGAGCTCAAACCAACAGCCCAACTACAACCTGAGCTACTAATATTCAAATATATTTCATTCTTTAGTCATTGGAAAACTTCCTTTCCTTAGAAATCTATTCCTAGGGGATAGCAGCACCTTTCTCTTGTGATATTTTATTTATTTATTTATTTATTATTTTAATTTATATCCCGCCCTTCTCCCGGACGGGACTCAGGGCGGCTCACAACATATATTTAAAACAAAGGTGTATATACAATCCCCCCCTATAAAACCGAATTAAACCAAATTTTAGAGTTGTGTTATTTACAAATTCCTTAAAATGAACCCAATATAAAATCCTCCCTAGGCCAGGTCCGCTTGCTGGAAAAGC
>NW_015411861.1:0-1898 GCF_001527695.2 Protobothrops mucrosquamatus
TATATATATATATATATGTAGGTCTTTAGTTATTCGGGTTTTCTCCCGCGTAGAATTAGAAGTGTCTTGGCGACGTTTCGACGAAGTCACATTCGTCATCTTCAGGCTGGTGTCTTCAGCTTCGTGCTTCAGAAGCATGAAGCTGAAGACACCAGCCTGAAGATGACGAATGTGACTTCGTCGAAACGTCTCTTGGTGCAAAGTCAGCAAAATTGTTGTCAGTGTGATCAAAATTGCACTTTGGGAATATTGAGAGTATTAGGAAATGTGGATACGTTGTTTCCTATGTGTTTTCATAACCTGTTCTGTATTTTACGTGAAATTTTCCCAAAGGTTTCTACCAAATAGAGAAATGGATCATAGGTCCTGTATTTCATTCTGGGAAAGTGGGAGAGTTTTATTAACAATATCCTGAAATGTTTCTGACCTCACTTTTCTTACTATATTATCCAAGGAATGGTGGATTATATTTAACTGGATTATTATTGCTTATATGCCACTTTCTTTCTACTTGTCAGTCTCAATCACTCTTTCCAAGAGATTGGGTTGCCCAGCAGCTAATCAATCTCAGTTTCTTCTGCTCTGATGGAAAAACCCCATTAGCTGCATGATCATAGCAGTATTTATTTCTTCTCTAGGGCTGTAATGATTTTGGTGTCTTCTTTTTTACTTATTTATTTCACTTTTTAAAAAAACTTGGTAAATGCTTAAATTATGCAGTGTAGAGAGACCAGTTTAGAGAATACAAGCAGGGATCAGAAGTGATACTGTCAGGTCTCAAACGGTTCCCTATTTTACTTACCTTCCTTCTGTCCTTCCATCTTTGGGACCTGCCATTCTGTTGCGGGAGGGGGGAGCCCAGCGTTACTTGCATGTTTGTATTTGTTCGCCAGTTCTGTTTCCTTTTCCTGATTGCCATGGGGAGGGGTATGGTAACTCTCCGAAGATGATCGCGACAAGCCAGATGTCAGCGAAGCCAGGAAGTCGTGCGCCAAAAGCAACGGCTGATCGCCCCAAGATGCCAGCTGATTAATACAATTCAAATCCCCATGTGGTTTTGATGGGAGGGGTTTTACGGCTTGGATGACAATACGGTGTTAGCGAGCTTTTACTTCAGACCTCACCTTGATCCCCCACTGTTCCTGATCCCCAAATAAAAGAATCCTGTTTGAAGCAGTGATTGCCTCAAGAGTTCGAATTCTTGGGAGAACAGCTGAAGTGGGTCATTACAGATACCCTCCTCATTCTGCAGCAGTGCCTCTGCTGGTATATGTTTTTCCACCTGGACAGTAATATCTTGAAAGGGGACAGCAGAGGGAAAACCCAATCACATTGTCTATAACAATTGGCATATCAAAAATCAGAAAAAAAATATCCACTAGAGATACAGTAGAGGTAGGGATTGAGAACAACAATATCAGCAATATTTTGTACTGATCCAAGGATGGGTCAATAACATTTTAATTCAGGGCGTGGGGAGAGGCCTCTGTATGGTGAATAAAGACTGGAACGAATAGTTTCAATCAGTGAAATGTCATCAGAGAGTATAATAAGTCAGATGATTTACAGCTCCCTGTAAGTGAAACTCTTGATTAATGTTTTCAGAAACATCACCAAGAACATTACATGGTTCATTAAGACAGTTCACTCAGTAACATATTGATGAGCAAATCTCAATGAGTTTTATAGATTTTCTATGAAAACTTTATATAGAAAATGACAAAGGTGGGTTTTTCAGTCGCAGAAGAGGCTGTTGAAATGTTTTCAGCTGCTGTCAGGTCTTCCAAATACTGACACAGATCAGAAGAAAAAATTATATATTGATCTCAGTTAAATAGCTTTGTCAAGTTGCTACAAGAATGCAATCAAAGTTTTATTGAGAACATCAAGGACATTGA